>NC_088879.1:15752685-15877388 GCF_032884065.1 Artemia franciscana | reverse complement strand
TAATTTCTAATTGGGCGGACAATAGTTAGTCTGTGGGTTGGAGCTACCGAAGGACCAAGTGAAATGCCAAGGTAAATATTTATACCTATATCAATTCTTCGGTATATTTTATAGAATTATCACCAAGGTGTATCATATCAAGTGCGAGATCCGGCCCACAATTAAAAATCAAAACTTTCAAATTCATGGCATTAAAAGACAAACCAATGCACTTATAACAATCATTTATAACAGGACAACTATTTTCATGTCATTCGTATAACACAAAATGGAAACGTCAGAACCGGTTCAATGTACAAAATCGGGATTACAGATTTAAGTGCCGTATTATTACATGTGTTCGGAGAAGTGACAGCTCCTTTCTTAACTCCTAGGTTAATAATGATTTCACGAGGACTCCTGAATTACTAGTCTTTAACCGGACTTTAAGGTTTAAATATTTATAAAACAATGCTACACTCGATTAAGTAGCTCCAATATCGCATGAGAATGAACAAATGACCTCAAAAGTCTCACTCACATCAAAAGCACCAAATGCCAAAAACCCATTGGCTTTTCCTTAATCTTTCAAAATCACAAACAACGATTTAAGTGCCTGGAAACAACTCTATCCTCGGTGAAATGCAAATGTGAAAGACGAAATTTTACAAATTTTATCAATAGCATCAACAATCAATAACTCAAATGCTTCCGATGGTATGCTAGAAACTGTGATCGGACTGTAAGAAGTACAATTTTTGCTACCCTGATCATCTGATACAACAGATAAAGATGGACATACAAAAATTCATTACCGTACTCTAAATGCTGAACGTAGATCCTATCTATTCGGACAAAAACATTTTCTCTAGTTTCCTAATAACATATTTAATAGACAGTAGTGACACCAAAATACACACATGTAGGTGTCATCTTGAGCGCCGAGTCAATACGCCGATGAAACTGTGTTGCCACTTTAGGATTAAGACATTTAAACTGCACCGAAAAATAGGCTTGCCACCCAGTAATAGGTATGTCATCGACAGAACCCGCCATCGAAGATATACTGCGACATGTTTATCTACAACAGAACTGGATTTTTTGCTATCCCTTCAGCACTATCGAGCTAACTTTCCACCAAATACTACCAGAAGGCTCGATTAAACTTACGTTTTGTATATAGAGGTAATGTGCTTACAAAGCGTGATCTAGGTGACCCACAGAAACTCGAAGCAAAAATTTTGAATCTGCACACACCATCTGTAAATCGGGATTACGAGTCCCATGGAATTTCTCTGTTTTCATTTTATACTTTTTGACAGGAACTGCTGATTTCTATGCGCACTTACAAGCATGTAGAATCTCAGAACAGAACATATTTAGTTGTATACGAATCTCATATTCACTAATATTAAGGTTCAGCTGTAACAGGTGATAAGGAGCCCATATTTTATTAAGAATATCATTATTCACGTACCATAAAAGATCGGAATTAGCAATTTCCCATATAACCTTAAATTTCCATTTGGAAGTGACTATTATGTTGACTAAGGTTTTGCCTGATTATTTGGTGTTGATAAGTCCAGATAAACAGTGAAGAAATAGAGAAAAATTTAAGAAAATAAATGCCTCTTACCCTGTGACTAACATTTTCATCGTAAAGGGCTTTGGACAAAACGTGCCAAACCAAAAAGTGACGTTGAGTTTGGGAGAAAAAGGAATCTTCATCTCTGATATCAAACCTGTAATATATATTAGTAAGGCGTTATATATTATTTCCGATCACGAATAATAAGCTAAATACACGTTCTTTTGTTCATATCCATGCCCTTCCAGCTGAAATATCTTTCAGCATTGAGTAGTGTTTGGGCATGTAACTCCGAATTTCAGATTACAAGCAAATTAATTCTTTATCCTAGGAAATTAATTTAAAACGTTTTTCTAATGAAATTAAAATGTGAAGTTGAAAGTCAGAACGAACAATAATTAATGCCTAGCGGCTTATGTGACACATTTAAAAAAAATTATTTCAAGTAAACTGGCTCTGGATATTTCCCTATTCGTCTGAAAACAAATACTTCACTGAAAACACAAAACCGACGCAATGAAAAAGGAATACTTACTTACTTACTTTACTTAATCCTCATCCGAGGTGGTGTTGAGAGCATCGTCAGCCTTCTCCACGAAAGGCGGTCAGCAGCAAGGGCCTCTGCATGAGAACGCAAAATTCCAGTCTTATCCAGGAATATCCCGAGATTGTCATTCCACCAGAACTTGGGCCTTCCAATTAGTTCAAAGTCATGAAGAATCGAAGCTGGAGTGTCGACAAGTAGTCACAAAATATGTGCGAACCTACGAAGTGTCCGTTGGGCAACCTGGTGTGACAAGTGCGACTGGGACGTCAAACTTCGTAGGCGGTTAATGCTGACAAAGTCTGCCCTCAATTGTCCAAAAATTGCCTCAATTGCCCGATTCCCTCAAAAAATTCCCTCAATTGCCCAAGGCCACTTAGATTGAAGAGTATCGAGACGATGCTCGACAGCTGCATTGCATGTCAAGTTTCAGCTCAATACGGCAGAATCAAACACACTGACGCTCAAGGATCTTCATTTTTGTGGCACAAGACACGAACAACAAAACAGGAATAGAAACAGAAAAATTCTTAAGTGGTCGGCAGGAAATAAAATAAAAATTTATAAAGCTCTCAATCGTCTTTAACTGGCCATAAAATCAAGAAATTTTTACGACATGATTTCAGCTCTCTAAAAACCTGACGAAACCTTAGTTTTCAGTAAAGTGTCAGTTTTCCAGAATATAAAGATTTTCCTTAATCAGTTTTCTTTAAGAATATAGGGAGATGTCACGAGCCAGTTTATTCGAAAAATATTTTTCGGAAATATGTCGTACTAGCCAGGCAGCATAAATTTGGGTTCAATTTAAGTTCCAACTTCTCTTTTTACTGTCATCAAAAAAATTGATATAAAAAATTAATTTTTGTACGATTTTTAGGTTTTAAGAATATTGGCAATATTTCTTAAAAACTGATCTGTTTTCATCTTGGGGATAGAAAACAAATAAGTTAACATAAATTTTTGCTAAAGTAGGGGCTTTAAGTACAGGTTAAACTTCGTATCTCTCTTAAACTTTAATTTAAAAAAAAGTACAGGATTTGTCACAAGAAGAGTCTATGAGCATTTAACCTTAGTATCTTTTAGGAGCTGTAAATAAAAAAAAACTCAATTATCTACTGAACTATCGAAAGAATTCAAGATTTGTTGTTTATATACTTCGTAGAAATTTGTTTTTCATCATTTTTGCTTCTTTGACGTTAACATCTAGGAGATCTGATTATTAGAAATGGATCGGTGCTTGAAAGAGAATGCTTTTCAAAAAAGATATTTTGTCCAGGATTTGAACCTGTATTACCAAATTGTCAGGTTTACCGACTCTTGAACATGCAAAATATAATTGTCCATGGGGAAAACAATCCGTATTCAGATCTATACCTCATTATTCTAATGATTGTCCTTGAGCTTTGTTGATGGTGATTGCTATTCAAACATTCCCTGTGTCCCGGTCGTCATTTATATATCCCCCCCTGTGCCCTCCAGCGTCCCCATTGTAGTTGTGTCCCTTTGTCCCGGTCGTCATTTATATTCCCTGTGTCCCGGTCTTTATTTGTGTCCCAGTGTCCCAGTCTGTAATTTCTCTTTGAGCGTCCCGTTCGTCATTTATATTCCCTGTTTCCCGGTCTTCATTTGTGTCCCGGTGTCCCGGTCTGTAATTTCGTCAGTTGACAAACATAACGTCAGTCGACAAACAAGTTCATGACGGAATAATGCTCAATCCTCATAATGACGTCTGTTGACAAATATGACATCAGTCGACACACAAACATGACGTCATTCAACAGTTATACAACTTATTTGTATATATATAGATATAGTTTCTTTTTAGTTTTAATTTTTTTTAGTTTTGCTGGTTTTTTAGTTTTTTTAGCTTTTTTTTCTTTTTAGTGTTTTACCTTTCTATGGCACTTGGTATTAACCAAGTGACCTATAGCAATCGCAAATTCTGTCAGCCATTGTTCATTCTAACATTGAGAGTTGGAAAAATCTTTACGTGCAAAGCATGCTAAAGCTCAACAATTTATAATAAAACTCAAATTTTAAGTATCTGTTTTAAGGTTTTCGAATTACTTTAATCTATTGTCAAAATATTTTGAAATATTTATGCAATTCCCAGTTTTTACATTTTTAGTTTCAGTTTTCTTTTTCTTCTGTATTTTCAGACGTAAATACATATCGCCGAATCTTTGTTTTTTTAAACTAAAATCTAGTAGGCATTGATGACCTTATCCAAGTCAAAATCCCAAATCCGATCATCATCGCTATCATTTTCAGTTTTGATATGTTTTGACTCTCGCTGTCCAGGTTGATTTTCATCTAATTGCGTCAGTTACACCTGTTTTTAGATACCACTTTTATTATTAGACCGTAGCTTCTTCAAGATGCTAAGAAATGTTTCTTTAGCCGCAAGCCTTTTGGCATTAACTCTTTGCAGCTCTGAGCAGCTTCCTCGGCTGTTTCTTCTGTTGTAGGATTTGGTAACATTCTATCTTTTTCAATGATTTTCAATTTGTTAATGTTCATTCTAACATTGACAGTTAGAAAAATCTTCACGTGCAGAGCTTGCTAAAGCTCAACAATTTATAATAAACCTCAAGATTTTAATTATTGTTTTAAGGTTTTCGAATTACTTTAATCTATTGTCAAGATATTTCGAAATATTTATGCAATTCTCAGTTTTTACATTTTAGTTTGTTTTCTTTTTCTTCTTTATTTTTCAGACGTCTTGTGCAAACCCTCAACACAAAAATACATACAACTTATTTTTTTTCATATAGAAGATATAATCTGGTGCCACCCCAACACCTAGTTGGTGGGGGCGCTTCGCATTCCCCAAAGCCCCCCGCACGCGTAAGTTGTTACGCGCCATATTAGTTACGCGCCATTGTAGTTTTGCCCCTGTGTCCCACCTGTGAATATATATATATATATATATATATATATATATATATATATATATATATATATATATATATATATATATATATATATATATATATATATATACTAGCTGTTGGGGTGGCGCTTTGCGCCAACCCAACACCTAGTTGGTGGGGGACTTCGTGCCCCCCCAAAGCCCCCCCGTGCGCGTAAGTCGTTACGCGCCATATTTGTTACGCGCCATTGTAGTTGTGTCCCTGTGTCCCACTGTGAATTTAGATAGATTTATATATGTGTTTCAAACTACGTAAAAATTGCGAATATACAACATTCTTGGCTTTCCCATTGTCTGTCCATATACAAAGCCTTATGTACTAATAATGACGTCATATGCAAACGCTCTTTTTACAAACAAACAAACATGCATACACACAACTCGTTTTTATATAGATGGTGAATTTTCGTTCAGTGCACCGCAAGGTCCATGTATCATATTTTTTACAATAATATCATGTAACCCCTTATCGACATTTTTATCAGGTATTTCAGCGGAAATCACATCATCAATTTCGTTCGAAGTAATTTTTTTATGTAGCCAGATTAGTATATGTGCGTGTGGCAAACCTCGTTTTTGCCATTCCACTGAGTACATCCAGCATCGCACTGAACCGAACACTTCACGTTTTACAACGTAGTTTATCAGTGATTTCAACTTTTGCCGGAAGACACGGGCCGTAATGTCATGCCTATGAACCGCCAATTGTCCTTGAAGTAAAAGCTGCAGTATCTCGTCCCAAGTTGGGTTATATGTAAATTTAATAAATAAATCTGGACGACCATAGAGACGAACATACGCAATAGCATCTTGAGCAAATTCATGCATATGACGGGGACTGCCAGCATATGACGAAGGTAAAATTGTTAATCTTCCAACGTTTGTGGTATTACCGTCATTTATAACTGCATCTCGCCTTTAAAGTGTGTTTTGAGAAATCTTTGGGATCTACACCAATGGTTTCATGCCAGCGGTGTAGATATCTCTAAGAGTAGATGATGAGTACAAGATAAAGTATCCCTGATATCCCAAGGTGTTTATCCATGCATACACCTGCTACAGCCATGTACACCACAGACAGATGAGACAGAAAAAGTGTGGGCTGTCTTATTGCAGATATATTCTGAACTCCACTTCCTACGGAAAGTTGGAAAATACTGTCTAAAAATTTACTTTTTTTGCTCTCACCCCCTCCCTGGAAAAATTTTCTGATATTTGTCCTGAGGATCATACCAGAATTGCCATCTGGGGTGAATTTGCGCCATTTGGGTACTTTTTGAGGCAGTAGCTCACTGAAATTTTCAAATTGGCACATTTTTTGGGAGAAAATCGTACATTCTGTGAAATTTCACTAGAAATATATATATATATATATATATATATATATATATATATATATATATATATATATATTATATATATATATATATGTATACATATAGAGTGGCGAAACCCTATATAGGCCAGTGTATTCTCCTGATGAGCCCTTATGTTGGATGTTGCCTCTGAATTATTTGTCTATATTATTTTTTCTATTGTTTGGTAAATGACGACTTATACTTATTGACGACATGACTGCCTGTCCATGGATTTTTCTTTATGGTTGATTGTGTGTGGCTATGCTGTTTGACCTATGTGATTGTATGGCAAACCTCGTTTTTGCCATTCCACTGAGTACATCCAGCATCGCACTGACCCAAACACTTCACGTTTTACAACGTAGTTTATCAGTGATTTCAACTTTTGCCGGAGGACACGGGCCGTAATGTCATGCCTATGAACCGCCGATTGTCCTTGAAGTAAAAGCTGCAGTATCTCGTCCCAAGATTGATTACATGTAAATGTAATAAATAAATCTGAACGACCACAGAGACGAACATAAGCAATAGCATCTTGAAGATATTCATGCATATGACAGGGACTTCCAGCATGTGACGAAGGTAAAATTGTTAATCTTCCAACGTTTGTGGTATTACCGTCATTTATAACTTCATCTCGCAAATGAATGTATTGTTCAGAGCGGAGCTTGGTCTGATTCAGGCGGATATATAGCAAACGTTCTGATTCAATTTTAGCATACATATCAACGACGAATTGGTGAAACAATTCACGGCATTTTAAAATATAATTTTCTTCATCCTGCCGAATCATTAGTCTATAGGAATAATAATGCATTGCATTGCATTTCTTATTCATTTCTTTGTTAGTGGCTGGATTCATCAATTTAATATTAAAGTGATAGCCGACGGCTCCATCCCAAAAAATGATAGGATATTGTAGAGCATCGTAGCATCGATGAGTTTCAGCAATTCTTAACAACTGAGCATTTCGCTTATGAAGAATAATATCTCGAGGTAAAAACTGATCACCGACCATAATGATTGCCACTTCGTCGATAGTTGCAGCATTGTATCTACGCACATGTTGGCCAGGAGGTGTTTTGTCAGCGGAAATAACAATTTTATGCGTATCAGTAGGCATCAACTCGATGGCTGTTTTGAACAGACACACTAAATTATTATTTTCGTGGAAAAGATGTTGCAATTGGGAAACGATTGTCCTTTCAACGTTGGAAGAAATTTCGCAACGTGTATTCAATTCAGAATTTCTATCACTGATGAAATACAATTGTAAAAATTTATGATTCTCGCCTGAGAATGGTAGAAGGGACCCTGCTCTATGATAAATTTGCCCTTTTACTTTGATAGTAGACATAAATTGATCTGGATTTTCGATTTGGGCTCCAAACGACATCATTTGGAAACATGAGTTGTATTTTCTAATTTTTGACAAAAAACCATTAGATTCTGACGCAGTTCGAGTAAGGAAAGTCTTCAATTAACTTTTCCTGAGGCGCAACACATTCCCATTGTTTCACCATTGAATTTCAAGCCCTTGCAATTGGGACAAATTTTAGACATTGTCCCGATTTGAACACATCTACTCAAGCTATAATCATCGACTTGGTTGTACCTGAATGCCAGGCGATAACTTTCAGGTTGCTCTGATTCCTCGGCGCGCTTTCTTTTCTTACGTTCTCTATCAGCAGCAAGCCTTATTTCTTGCTGTTCTTGTAATTCCTCGGCACGCCTTCTTTTTTCACTTTCTCTTTTAGTTGCAAGTCTGCTTCCGCGTTGCTCTGGTAGTTCCTCGGCACGCTTTCTGTTCTTTCTTTCTCTATCAGCCTCAAGCCTGTTTCCTTGCTGTTCTTTTGATTCCTCGGGGTGCGCGCGAAGCGCCACCCCAACAGCTAGTATATATATATACATATATATATATATATACATATATATATATATATACATATATATATATATATATATATATATATATATATATATATATATATATATATATATATATATATATATATATATATATATATATATATATATATATATATATATATATATATATATATATACTAGCTGTTGGGGTGGCGCTTCGCGCCCCCCCCCCCCCCCTCAATCCCCCCCGCGCGCGTAAGTCGTTACGCGCCATATTAGTTACGCGCCATATTAGTTACGCGCCATTGTAGTTGTGTCCCTATGTCCCACCTGTGAATATATATATATATATATATATATATATATATATATATATATATATATATATATATATATATATATATATATATATATATATATATATATATATATATATATATATATATATATATATATATATATATATATATATATATGTTTTTAACTACGTAAAACTTGCGAATATACAACATTCTTTGCTGTCCCATTGTCTGTGCACATAAATAGATTGTCAGGTTTACGACTCTTGAACATGTAACATATAATGGTCCATGGGAAAACAATCCGTATTCAGATCTATACCTCATGATTCTAATGATTGCCCTTGAGCTTTGTTGATGGTGATTGTTAATCGACCATTCCCTGAGTCGCCATCGTCATTTATATATCCCCCTGTGCACCCTGGCGTCCCCTTTGTAGTTATGTCCCTGTTTCCCGGTCTTCATTTATATTCCCTGTGTCCCGGTCGTCATTTGTGTCCCGGTGTCCCAGTCTGTGATTTCTCTTTGAGCGTCCCGGGCGTCATTTATATTCCTTGTGTCCCGGTCGTCATTTATATCCCCTTTTATATCTTTTTCTCCTTTATTTTTCAGTTTTTTTCCTTTTTTAGTTTTTTTCTTTTTTAGTTCTTTTAGTTTTTTACCTTCTTTTCTTTTTGTTTTTTATTGGTTTTTAGCTTTTTTTAGCTTTTTTGTTTTTTTTTTTCGTTTTTTCTTTTTACTTTTTTTTTAGTTTTTATCTTTTTTATTTTTTTATTTTTATTCTTAATTTTATTAGTTTTCTTTTTCTCTTCTATTTTTCAGTTTTTTCATTTTTTTTAGTTTTTTTTTAGTTTTTAGTTTTTTAAGTTTTTTTCCTTTTTTTAGTTTTTTTTAGTGTTTTTAGTTTTTTAGCTTTTTTATTTTTTATTAGGTTTTAGTTTTTTTTGTAGTTTTTGCCTTTTTTTAGTTTTTTCAGTTTTTTTCAGTTTTTATTTTTTTACCTTTTTTAGCCTAACCAGGATTTGAACCTGGGACCTTCATTTTCCGTTCTGACACCCTCTCTCACCGAGTGACTACTCCAGCATGTTCATTTTGGTGTTTTAAATGGTATATTATTAACCAAATTAATGTGTTTTACAATATGCTAAGCATCGTCATAACAAAAATGACGACAACTAATTTCATGACGTCAGCTGACACAGAAACATCCAAAGACAACTTATTTTTATATATATAGATATACCAATTCAAATACGAATGTATTCAAGCCAAAAAAAACTAAAAAAAAAAACTAAAAAAAGCTAAAACTACAAAAAAAGCTAAATAGAAAAAAAAACAAATAAAAAACTAAAAAAGCTAAAAAACTAAAAAAAAACTAAAAAAGAAAAAAAAGGAAAAAATGAAAAAACTCAAAAATAAAAGAGGAAAACAAAACTAAAAAAATAAAAATAAAAAAAACTAAAAAGGTAAAAACTACAAAAAAAAACTAAAAAGAAAAAGAAAAAAACGAAAAAAAAATAAAAAGAAAAAGAAGGAAAAAACACAAAAATTTATTTCATTATATTCCAATTCAAAAACGAATGTATATACAGACCGGGACACCGGGACACAAATGACGACCGGGACACAGGGAATATAAATGACGACCGGGACACAGGGACACAACTACAACGGGGACGCCGGGGGCACATGGGGATATGTAAATGACGACGGGGAAACATAGAATGTTCGATTAGCAATCACCACCAACAAAGATCAGGGGCAATCATTAGAATCATGAGGTATATCTAAAAAAACTAAAAAAGGTAAAAAACTAAACCTTTTTTGTGTGCCATAGTACACGCGTCCCAAATAATAAGTTTGCTTTGCTGCAATACTTTACCCATCCCAGATGATTTGGAAATGTTGCACGTGGGAGTTTCTGTAGAATGCAAATCCAGAGGCAATTTCAAAGCGGAATGAGCAGTTCTTCCACCAGGCAGCAACGTTGCGGCTATTCCGGACGACGAAATTGCCAACGCTATATCATTTTTTGATCGAATTGATGCCAGAATCAGTTTTATCATAAACGTTTTACCAGTACCACCTGGGGCATCCAAAAAGAATTTCTCCAACGTTGTTATCGACACGATGCATTATCGTATCATTAATGTCTTTTTATTCCGACGTTAACTTGGAAATGTTATTTTGTACATACGACAATAGATCATTCGAACAGTAAATTTGTTCCCGATCCAATTCTACACATGTCGAAACAGCTGCGGTACGATTAGGTGAAGGCATTCCCAAATTCTGAAGAGGTTTGTTTGCCATACATACGCACAAATCTTCTATAATAACTAAAGTGTCGTTATAAATTTCTGATGTAAAATCAAAAGTCATATCTGACTTCTCTAAACGATTTCGATGGAGTAAATCTTCGGACATTTTCGATTTATATTTTTCCCATAACTCTGTAGGAGCTGAAGGAGAGCAAGTTGTTAGAATGATTCCAAACAATGCACGAATTTGACTTGGAGTTGACGTTTCGCATGCGTCATTGATGCAGTTATTCCAGTGTTGGTCATTCTCCAATAAATTCAGAGCTTGGCATGCACTACGGTAAGTGTCATGTATAGTACCGTTTACAGTTCTCAAATACTCAAAGGATGTCGGACCGGGTACATTCACCAAAAGCAGGTGTAGAAAGAAGCATTCATGTTGATTCGGGTGAACGGTGTAGAGTCTTCCTATCGTGGTATCTTTGAAAATGGTATGTTGGCCGTCGACCGACTTACCCTGTTTTCCACGTTCAAATACTTTATTTTTAGTATTCCACGTGTAATACGAAGGCACTTCAGTATACAGCAGTTTTTTTGCAAAACAATCATTTTTGCATAGCGAAAAGAAAGCTGTTAATGTTGTATCCGTGGATTCAGGGCTCTTTGTTGCACGTTGGTTTCCGTGAAATAAACACGTTAACTATTCTGTAAATGTACCGCTAAGTGAACAACAGCTGGACTACAATCATGTATCGGAAATGAAAGAATTCGCCAAACAGCTTCATTACTGCTTATGTATTTTCCAGCCTGATATTGTACGATTTCGTTGAAATCTTTGATTTCGGGCTGCAAGCCAAAAACTGCCAGGTCACTGCCTTTGTTGACGTAAATACATATGTATTTGATTGCCTTTACGGAGTTACAGTATTCAACGTGTATGTGTGGATTAAATGTTTTTGATAATAATGGGGAATATGGACCCACAATCTACTTCGATGGTGGTACCGTTACGATTCTTTATTATTGCTGTTTTACCGCCATCTTCAGTAGATCTTCTTCTAAATTGTGGGTAACAATCATTGCCAGTAATTGTGTTTGATACTAAAAGTCGATGATATTGCTTTGTGCACCTTCCTTTGGCCATGCATGGTGAATTTTCGTTCAGTGCACCGCAAGGTCCATGTATCATATTTTTTACAATAATATCATGTAACCCCTTATCGACATTTCTATCAGGTATTTCAGCGACAATCACATCATCAATTTCGTTCGAAATAATTTTTTTATGTAGCCAGATTAGTATATGTGCATGTGGCAAACCTCGTTTTTCCCATTCCACTGAGTAAATCCAGCGTCGCACTGACCCAAACACTTCAAGTTTTACTATGTAGTTTATCAGTGATTTTAACTTTTGCCGGAAGACACAGGCCGTAATATCATGCCTATGAACCGCCGATTGTCCTTGAAGTAAAAGCTGCAGTATCTCGTCCCAAGTTGGGTTATATGTAAATTTAATAAATAAATCTGGACGACCATAGAGACGAACATACGCAATAGCATCTTGAGCAAATTCATGCATATGACGGGGACTGCCAGCATATGACGAAGGTAAAATTGTTAATCTTCCAACGTTTTTGGTATTACCGTCATTTATAACTGCATCTCGCAAATGAATGCCTTGTTCAGAGCGGAGCTTGGTCTGATTCAGGCGGATACATAGCAAATGTTCTGATTCAATTTTAGCATACATATCAACGACAAATTGGTGAAACAATTCACGGCATTTTAAAATATAATTTTCTTCATCCTGCCAAATAATTAATCTATAGGAATAATGCATTGCACTGCATTTCTTATTCATCTCTTTGTTAGTGGCTGGATTCATCAATTTAATATTAAAGTGATAGCCGTCGGCTCCATCCCAAAAAATGATAGGATATTGTAGGGCATCGTAGCATCGATGAGTTTCAGCAATTATTAACAACTGAGCGTTTCGCTTATGAAGAATAATATCTCGAGGTAAAAACTGATCACCGATCATAAAGATTGCCACTTCGTCGATAGTTGGAGCATTGTATCTACGCACATGTTGGCTAGGAGGCGTTTTGTCAGCGGAAATAACAAATTTATGCGTATCAGTAGGCATCCAATCGATTGCTGTTTTGAACAGACGCACTAAAATATTATTTTCGTGGAAAAGATGTTGCAATTGGGAAACGATTGTCCTTTGAACGTTGGGAGAAATTTTGCAACGTGCATTCAATTCAGAATTTCTATCACTGATGAAGTAAAATTGTAAAAATTTATGATTCTCGCCTGAAAATGGTAGAAGGAACCCTGCTCTATGATAAATTTGCCCTTTTACTTTGAAAGTAGACATAAATTGATATGGATTTTCGATTTGTGCTCCAAACGACGTCATTTGAAACATGAGTTGTATTTTCTGATTTTTGACAAAAAACGCTTAGATTCTGACGTAGTTCCAGTAAGGAAAGTCTTCAATGGCTCTGGTGTTGCAGCCACTAGAGGAAGTTTAACTTTTCCTGAGGCGCAACACATTCCCATTGTTTCACTATTGAATTTCAAAGCCTTGCAATAGGGACAAATTTTAGACATTGTCCCGATTTGAATACATCTACTCAAGCTATAATCATCGGCTGGGCTGTACCTGAAGGCCAGGCGATAACTTTCAGGTTGCTCTGATTCCTCGGCACGCTTTCTGTTCTTAATTTCTCTATCAGCAGCAAGCCTGATTTCTTGCTCTTCTTGTGATTCCTCGGCACGCCTTCTTTTATTAATTTCTCTAATTGCAGCAAGCCTGCTGTCTTGCTGTTCTTGTGATTTCTCGGCACGCCTTCTTTTTTTCACTTTCTCTTTTAGTAGCAAATCTGCTTTTGCGTTGCTCTGGTAGTTCCTCGGCACGCTTTCTGTTCTTTCTTTCTCTTTCAGCAGCAAGTCTGGTTTCGTGTTGCTCTGGTAGTTCCTCGACACGCCTTCGTTGACGTAAATCGCACATTCCTAATCTGACCCTTTCTCTTTGAACCACAAGCCTGGTTTTGCTTTTTGGTAACATTCTATCTTTTTCAATGTTTTTCAATTTGTCAGTGTTCATTCTAACATTGACAGTTATAAAAAAAATTTACGTGCCAAGCATGATAAAACTCAACAATTTATAATAAACCTCAAATTTATAAGTATCTGTTTTAAGGTTTTCGAATTACTTTAATCTATTTTCAAAATATGTTGAAATATTTATGCAATAACTAGTTTCTACATTTTTAGTTTCAGTTTGCTTTTTCTTCTTTATTTTTCAGACGTCATATGCAAACCCTCAACACAAAAATACATATAACTTATTTTTATATATAGATAAGATATAATCTGGCGTAACAGACATAGTGTAGCAGACACACAAACAGACAACTTATTCTTATATATAATATATATATAGATATATATATATCTATATTCACAGGTGGGGCACAGGGACACAACTACAATGGCGCGTAACTAATATGGCACGTAACGACTTACGCGCGCGGGGTCGTTATATATATACTAGCAGTTGTCTGTGGGTCTTTCGAGTGACGTCATGTCATTATGTCGTCATGAAGTTAGTTGTCGTCATGTTTGTTATGACGACGACGTCAAAAAAGGTAATTAATAAAATCGTTCAAAGACATATTTTTAATTGTAAGAAGATCGTGGACGGAAAAATGTTTAATTGTAAAATGAGTGATTAACCTACAATGGCAACAGCCGAGGAAGCTGCTCAAAGAGTCTATGCCAAAAACTTGCGGCTTATTATATATATATATATATATATATATATATATATATATATATATATATATATATATATATAAGTTGTCTGTCTGTGGATCTGTCGGGTGAAGTCATGTTTGTGTGTTGACTGACGTCATGAAGTTAGTTGTCCTCATTTTTGTTATGACGGTGACGTCATTAAAGGTATTTAAGAAAATCGTTAAAAGACAAATTTTTAATTGTAAGAAGATCGTGGACAGAAAAATGTTTAATTGTAAAATGACTGAAGAACCTACAATGGCAACAGCCGAGGAAGCTGCGCAAAGAGTCTATGCCAAAACACTTGCGGCTGATAGAGAAAGTAAGAAAAGAAAGCGTGCCGAGGAATCACAAGAACAGCAAGAAAACAGGCTTGCGGCTGATAGAGAAAGTAAGAACAGAAGGCATGCCGAGAGATCACAATATATATGTATATGCAAAAAGAAAATTAAAAAAACTAAAAAAAGGTAAAAACTACAAAAAAACTAAAAGGAAAAAAAACTAAAAACTAATAAAAAAACTAAAAAAGCTAAAAAACTAAAAAAAACTAAAAAATAAAAAAAATGAAAAAAAAACTGAAAAATAAAGAATAAAAAAAAACTAAAAAAAATAAAATAAAATAAAACTAAAAAGGTCAAAACTACAAAGAAAAACTAAAAAGAAAAAGAAAACACTAAAAAAACTAAATAAAAGGTAAAAACCAAAAAAACCTAGAAAGAAAAAAAGGGGAAAACACAAAATTTATTTCATCATATACCAATTCAAAAATGAATGTATATACAGACCGGGACACCGGGACAAAAATGACGACCGGGACACAGGGAATATAAATGACGACTGGGACACGGGGACACAACTACAACAGGGACGCTGGGGGGCACAGGGGGATATGTAAATGACGACGGGGACACATGGAATGTTCGATTAGCAATCACTACCAACGAAGCTCAAGGGCAATCATTAGAATCATAAAGTATAACTAAAAAAAAATTAAAAAAAGGTAAAAAACTAAAAACAAAAAAAAAGACCAAATCAAAAACGAATGCATATACAGATCGGGACACAAATGACGACCAGGACACAGGGAACATAAATGACGACCGGGACACTCAAAGAGAAATTACAGACTGGGACACCGGGACACAAAGGACGACCGGGACACAGGGAATATAAATGACGACCATGACACAGGGACAAAACTACAACGGGGACGCCGGGGGGCACAGGGGGATATATAAATGACGACGGCAGCACAGGGAAAGTTCGATTAGTAATCACCATCAACAAAGCTCCCCCCGCGCGCGTAAGTCGTTACGCGCCATGTTAGTTACGCACCATTGTAGTTGTGTCCCTATATCCCACCTGTGAATATATATATATATATATATATATATATATATATATATATATATATATATATATATATATATATACTAGCTGTTGGCCCCAACACCTAGTTGGTGGGGCGCTGATTGCCCTTGAGCTTTGTTGATGGTGGTTGCAAATGCTAATCGAATTGGGAATTGCAATCTTTTAAATTGAAAAAGCAGATCCGTTGGAATCATGGGAATGCGAGGAATAAGAACAGCCTCACCCTCATAAGGCCCTGTCAAGATTGTGGCATCTATTAGGTTTTCCATTGTTTTTTTTTTTACAGCAAGTCGCGTGCCATTGCAAAGCTTTGGTGGGTTGATATTTCTTAAAAGTATTATTGGTACGCCTATCTTTAGTTGTAGCAGGTGTGGTGGACACCCTGAAGGATCTATGGAATTTAAAAATTCAGATGGATTATGAACCGCTTCATTTGGTTCTGAAATACAAATTAACTTCGTAAAACTTGCGAATATACAACATTCTTCGCTGTCCAATTCTCGCTGCATATAAATAGATTGTCAGGTTTACCGGCCCTCGAACATGCAACGTACAATTGTCCATGGGAAAAACAATCAGTATTAAGATCAATACCACATTTTTCTAATGATTAACCTTGAGCTTTGTTAATGGTGATTGCAAATGCTAATCGAATTGGGAATTGCAATCTTTTAAATTGAAAAGGCAGATCTGTTGGGATCATGGGAATGCGAGGAATAAGAACAGCCTCACCCTCAAAAGGCCCTGTCAGGATTGTGGCCTCTATTAGGTTTTCCATTGTTTTTTTTACGGCAAGTCGAGTGCCATTGCAAAGCTTTGGTGGGTTTATATTTCTTAAAAGTATTATTGGTACGCCTGTTTTTAGTTGTAGCACGTGTGGTGGAAACCCTGAAAGATCTATGGAATTTAAAAATTCAGATGGATAATTAACCGCTTCATTTGGTTCCAAAACTGTGTCGACTGACTTGTAAAGGACTGCCTGGTCTTGAATCCTGGTCAAAACAATATTGTTGATTTCGTGGACGTCTATATTTTTGGGTGCGAGAATCGCTCTTTCACTTAGCCATTTATTATTTTTATAATTTTTTAGAATATTCGGAAATATATTTTCAATCAATTCATTTTTGGACGTCACTAAATTACAGAAATCAGCAGGTAGTTGTATACGTCCTGAAATTGAGTCTACTGGGAGCTTTCCGTTTCCCATTGCTAGCAATTGATCTGAAAATGTTTGACCAGAGTCATCGTTTTGCAATCGGACACGCATATTTGTAGTTAATTTTAATGTTTTTACGTGTGCCCATAAATTAGAATTTTTCAGGCAAGCATTCATTTCGTCTGCAGGAGTTGATCTAGGTATTATAGGTAATGTTTGCCTGAAATCTCCCACAAGCAATATTAAAGTGCTGCCAAAGGGTTTCGACTTCCCTCGCAAATCTTTCAAGCATTGATCCAGAGCCTCGAGCGATTTTTTGTGTGCCATTGTGCACTCATCCCAAATAATAGGTTTGCATTGCTGCAATACTTTACCCATCCCAGATGATTTGGAAATATTGCACGTGGGAGTTTCTGTAGAATTCAAGTTCAGAGGCAATTTCAAAGCAGAATGAGCAGTTCTTCCACCAGGCAGCAATGTTGCGGCTATTCCGGACGACGCAATTGCCAACGCTATATCATTTTTAGATCGAATTGATGCCAGAATCAGTTTTATCACAAACGTTTTACCAGTACCTCCTGGCGCATCCAAAAAGAAAATTTCTCCAACGTTGTTATCGACACAATGCATTATCGTATCATAAATGTCTTTTTTTCCGACGTTAACTTGGAAATGTTATTTTGTACATACGACAATAGATCACTCGTACTGTAACTTTGTTCACGATCCAATTCTACACATGTCGAAACAGCAGCGATACGGTTAGGTGAAGGCATTCCCAAATCCTGAAGAGGTTTGTTTGCCATACTTATGCACAAATCTTCTATAACAACTAAAGTGTAGTTATATTTTTCTGATGTAAAATCAAAAGTCATGTCTGACGTCTCTAACTGTTTTCGATGAAGTATATCTTCGGACATTTTTGACTTATATTTTTCCCATAACTCTGTAGGAGCTGATGGAGAGCAAGTTGTTAAAATGATGCCAAACAATGCACGAATTTGACTTGGGGTTGACATTTCGCACGCGTCATTGATGCAGTTATCCCAGTGTTGGTCATTCTCCAATAAATTCAGAGCTTGGCATGCACTACGGTAGGTGTCATGTATAGTACCATTTACAGTCCTCAAATACTCAAAGGATGTCGGACCGGGTGCATTCACAAAAAGCAGGCTTAGAAAGAAGCATTCATGTTGATTGGGGTGAACGGTGTAGAGTCTTCCTATCGTGGTTTCTTTGAAGATGGTAGGTTGGCCGTCGACTGACTTACCCTGTTTTCGACGTTCAAATACCTTATTTTTAGTATTCCACGTGTAATACGAAGGCACTTCAGTATACAGCAGTTTTTTTGCAAAAGAATCATTTTTGCAAAGCGAAAAAAAAGCTGTTGATGTTGTATCCGGTGGATTCAGGACTCTTTGTTGCACGTTGGTTTCCGTGAAATAAACACGTTGACCATTCTGTAAATGTACCGCTAAGTGAACAATAGCTGGAATACGTTCATGTATCGGAAATGAAAGAATTCGCCAAACAGCTTCATTACTGCTTATGTATCTTCCAGCCTGATATTCTACGATTTCATCGAAATCTTTGATTTCGGACTGCAAGCCAAAAACTGCCATGTCACTGCCTTTGTTGACGTATTTACCTATGTATTTGATTGCCTTTACGGAGTTACAGCATTCAACGTTTATGTGTGCATTAAATGTTTTTGATAATAAAGGGGAATATGGAACAACCCACTGGTTATCTACTTCGATGGTGGTACCGTTACGCTTCTTTGTTATTGCTGTTTTACCGCCATCTTGAGTAGATCTTCTTCTATTTTGTGGGTAACCATCATTGCCAGTAATTGTTTTGGGTACTAAAAGTCGAGGATATTGCTTTGTGCACCTTCCTTTGGCCATGCATGGTGAATTTTCGTTCAGTGCACCGCAAGGTCCATGTATCATATTTTTTACAATAATATCTTGTAACCCCTTATCGACATTTTTATCAGGTATTTCAGCAGAAATCACATCATCAATTTCGTTTGAAGTAATTTTTTTATATAGCCAGATTAGTATATGTGCGTGTGGCAAACCTCGTTTTTGCCATTCCACTGAGTACATCTAGCATCGCACTGACCCAAACACTTCATGTTTTACAAGGTAGTTTATCAGTGATTTCAACTTTTGCCGGAAGACACGTGCCGTAATGTCATGCCTATGAACCGCCGATTGTCCTTGAAGTAAAAGCTGCAGTATCTCGTCCCAAGATTGATTACAAGTAAATGTAATAAATAAATCTGGACGACCATAGAGACGAACATACGCAATAGCATCTTGAGCATATTCATGTATATGACGGGGACTGCCAGCATATGACGAAGGTAAAATTGTTAATCTTCCACCGTTTGTGGTATTACCGTCATTTATAACTGCATCTCGCAACTGAATGTATTGTTCAGAGCGGAGCTTGGTCTGATTCAGGCGGATATATAGCAAACGTTCTGATTCAATTTTAGCATACATATCCACGACAAATTGGTGAAACAATTCACGGCATTTTAAAATATAATTTTCTTCATCCTGCCGAATCATAAGTCTATAGGAATAATAATGCATTGGACTGCATTTCTTATTCATTTCTTTGTTAGTGGCTGGATTCATCAATTTAATATTAAAGTGATAGCCGTCGGCTCCATCCCAAAAAATGATAGGATATTGTAGGGCATCGTAGCATCGATGAGTTTCAGCAATTCTTAACAATTGAGCGTTTCGCTTATGTAGAATAATATCTCGAGGTAAAAACTGATCACCGACCATAACGATTGCCACTTCGTCGATAGTCGGAGCATTGTATCTACGCACATGTTGGCCAGGAGGCGTTTTGTCAGCGGAAATAACAATTTTATGAGTATCAGTAGGCATCAAATCGATGGCTGTTTTGAACAGACGCACTAACTTATTATTTTCGTGGAAAAGATGTTGCAATTGGGAAACGATTGTCCTTTCAACGTTCGGAGAAATTTCGCAACGTGCATTCAATTCAGAATTTCTATCACTGATGAAGTACAATTGTAAAAATTTATGATTCTTGCCTGAGAATGGTAGAAGGGACCCTGCTTTATGATAAATTTGCCCTTTTACTTTGAAAGTAGACATAAATTGATCTGGATTTTCGATTTGGGCTCCAAACGACGTCATTTGGAAACATGAGTTGTATTGTCTGATTTTTGACATAAAACGCTTAGATTCTGACGTAGTTCCAGTATGGAAAGTCTTCAATGGCTCTGGTGGTGCAGCCAATAGAGGAAGTTTAACTTTTCCTGAGGCGCAACACATTCCCATTGTTTCACCATTGAATTTCAAGGCCTTGCAATAGGGACAAATTTTAGACATTGTCCCGATTTGAACACATCTACTCAAGCTATAATCATCGACTGGGTTGTACCTGAATGCCAGGCAAAAACTTTCAGATTGCTCCGATTCCTCGGCACACTTTCTTTTCTTACTTTCTCTATCAGCAGCAAGCCTGTTTCCCTGCTGGTCTTTTGATTCCTCGGCACGCTTTCTTTTTTCACTTTCTCTTTTAGCAGCAAGTCTGCTTCTGCGTTGCTCTGGTAGTTCCTCGGCATGCTTTCTGTTCTTCTTTCTCTATCAGCCAAGCCTGTTTCCCTGCTGGTCTTTTGATTCCTCGGCACGCTTTCTTTTTTCACTTTCTCTTTTAGCAGCAAGTCTGCTTCTGCGTTGCTCTGGTAGTTCCTCGGCATGCTTTCTGTTCCTTCTTTCTCTATCAGCCTCAAGCTGTTTCCCTGCTGGTCTTTTGATTCCTCGGCACGCCTTCTTTTTTCCTCGGCACGCCTTCTTTTTTCACTTTCTCTTTTAGCAGCAAGTCTGCTTTCGCGTTGCTCTGGTAGTTCCTCGGCACGCTTTCTTTTCTCACTTTCTCTATCAGCAGCAAGTTTTTTGGCATAGATGCTTTGAGCATCTTCATCAGTCATTGTAAACTTAAACATTAATAGAATTCTACGCGAACATATGTCTTATATAACTTGAATGACGTCACCTTCAAAGCAAAAATGACGACAACTAATTTCATGACGTCAGCCGAAACATGACGTCACCTGATCCACGATCCACAGATCCACAGACAACTCATTTTTATATTTATATAGATATATATGTTTTTAACTACGTAAAACTTGCGAATATACAACATTCTTTGCTGTCCCAGTGTCAGTGCATATAAATAGATTGTCAGGTTTACCGACTCTTGAACATGCAACATATAATGGTCCATGGGAAAACAATCCGTATTCAGATCTATACCTCATGATTCTAATGATTGCCCCTGAGCTTTGTTGATGGTGATTGCTAATCGACGATTCCCTGTGTCGCCGTCGTCA
The DNA here is from genome assembly GCF_032884065.1 of Artemia franciscana. Classification (NCBI taxonomy): domain Eukaryota; kingdom Metazoa; phylum Arthropoda; class Branchiopoda; order Anostraca; family Artemiidae; genus Artemia; species Artemia franciscana. The sequence continues at coordinate 15,855,837 of NC_088879.1, read as the reverse complement.
TTTATATATCCCCGTATGCCCCCCCGTGTCCCGGTCGTCATTTATAGTCCATGTGTTCCGGTCGTCATTTATGTCCCGGTGTCCCAGTCTGTGAATTCTCTTTGAGGGTCCTAGGCGCCATTGATATTCCTTGTTTCCCGGTGTCCCGGTCGTCATTCGTGTCCCGGTGTCCCAGTCTGTATATACATTCGTTTTTAAATTGGTCCTTTTTTTAGGTTTTAGTTTTCTGCCTTTTTTTATTTTTTTTTTAGTTATACCTCATGATTCTAATGATTGCCCTTGAGCTTTGTTGATGGTGATTGCTAATCGAACATTCTCTGTGTCCCAATCGTCATTTATATATCCCCCTGTGCCCCCCGGCGCCCCCGTTGTAGTTGTGTCCCTGTGTCCCGGTCGTCATTTATATTCCCTGTGTCCCGGTCGTCATTTGTATTCCGGTGTCCCAGTCTGTATATACATTCGTTTTTGAAATGGAAAATGATGAAATAAATTTTTGTATTTTTCCCCTTTTTTTCTTTTAGTTTTTTTGGTTTTTACATTTTTTTAGTTTTTTAGTTTTTTTTTCTTTTTTCTTTTTAGTTTTTTTTTTATTTTTTTTAGTTTTTTTTTTCTCCTTTATTTTTCTTTTTGTTTCCTTTTTTTAGTTTTTTTTATTTTTTAGTTTTTTTAGTTTTTAAGCTTTTTTAGTTTTTTTATTAGTTTTTAGTTTGTTTTTTTCTTTTTAGTTTTTTTGTAGTTTTTACCTTTTTTTTAGTTTTTTTTTTACTTATGTCCTGGTTGTCATTTATGCTCCCTGTGTCCCGGTTGTCATTTGTGATGGTTTGTTGACGGTGTTTTGTTGATGGTGATTGCTAATTGAACATGCCTCGTGTCCCGGTCGCTTTCTCTTTGAGGGTCCCGGTCGTCATTTATATTCCCTATGTGCCGGTGTCCTGGTCGTCATTTGTGTCCCAATGTGCTTTCATAATTTTGTCGGTTGAAAACATGACGTCAGTCAACACAGAAACATGACGTCACCTGACACACAGACAGACAACTTACTTTTATATATATAGATATCTATATAAATAAGTTGTCTGTTTGTGGATCTGTCGGGTGAAGTCATGTTTGTGTGTTGACTGACGTCTTGAAGTTAGTTGTCGTCGTTTTTGTTATGACTGTGACGTCATTAAAGCGCCACCTCAACAGCTAGTTTAATATATTTAATATACTATATTTATATATAGATATATACATATATATTGTGATTCCTTGGCACGCTTTCTGTTCTTACTTTCTCTATCAGCTGCAAGCCTGTTTTCTTGCTGTTCTTGTGATTCGTCAGCACGCTTTCTTTTCTTACTTTCTCTATCAGCCGTAAGTTTTTTGGCATAGACTCTTTGAGCAGCTTCCTCGGCTGTTGCCATTGTAGGTTCTTCAGTCATTTTAGAATTAAATATTTTTCCGTGCACGATCTTCTTGCAATAAAAAATTTGTCTTTTGAGAAGCTCCCTCGGCTGTTGCCATTGTAGGTTCTTCAGTCATTTTAGAATTAAATATTTTTCCGTGCACGATCTTCTTACAATTATAAATTTGTCTTTGAAAGATTTTCTTAAATACCTTTAATGACCTCATCGTCATAACAAACATGACGACAACTAACTTCATGACGACATGACGTCACTCGACAGACCCACAGACAACTTATTTATATATATATATATAGATATCTGTCTATATTCACAGGTGGGAAACAGGGACACAACTACAATGGCGAGCAACTAATATGGCGCGTAACGACGAAGCGCCCCCACCAACTAGGAGTTGGGGTGGCGCGAAGCCCCACCCCAACAGCTAGTACCGGTATAAACGAAAAAAGAAAGAAAAAAACTAAAAAGAAAAAATATCTAAAAAGAAAAACTAGAAAAGAAAAAACTAAAAAAATAAGAAACTAAAAAAAGAAAAACTAAAAACAAAAACTAAAAACTAAAAAAGAAAAAAACTAAAAAAATAAAAACCAAGAAAGAAGAAAAAAAATAAAAAATAAAGAAGAAAACTAAAAAAGAGGGAAAAAATTAAAAAAACTTTATCTTCTGGGGAACTATTTATATATATATATATATATATATATATATATATATATATATATATATATATATATATATATATATATATATATATATATATATATATATATATATATATATATATATATATATATATATATATATATATATATATATATATATATATATATATATATATATATATATATATATATATATATATATATATATATATATATATATATATATATATATATATATATATATACTATACAACAAATGTTCTATTATTTAGAAAATCATAGATCAGCTTAATCTCCAGCAATTTTTGGTGAATGACATTACCATAGGCATCAGCCCAATCAAAAAGTATGGCGATGGTTGAATGCCTTTGGTTAAATGAGTTGGATACATCATTTTCAAGGCAAGCAACATTGTCCAGTAAGCAGTGCCCTTTTCTGAATCCTGTTGGTTCAGGGGGGTAGAGGTTGTTCCCTGTTACAAACCATTCAACCCTATTTAAAATCAGTCGTTCTTGGATTTTTCCTAATGTTGTTAACATTGAATTGGCCTGTAGGATTTAATATCGTTTAAAGGCTGGCCAGGCTTAAGAATGGGATTGACTACAGCTGTTTTCCAAGATCTAGGAATTTTGTGATGGGCCCATATATGATTGTAAATGTGCAAAAGTGCATATTTAAATAAATCTGGAGTTTCTGTAATCCAATTTATATGGATATCATCGTGTCCAGGAGCTGATTTTGGATTGCTAAGGCTGATGGCTTGCTTCATCTCTTCAAACAGGAAGGGTTTTTCAAGAGAAAGTTTATGTGAGCAGGATTTTGGCAGAACACAAAAGGGAGATCGTCCTATGGATTGTCTTACGATGTCTTTTTTTTAATGCTCTGTAAACAGTTCAGTTTTCTCTTTGTCACTAAGAATATATCTGTTATTAACACATATATAATATTTCCTATGATCAATAGGTTTATTGTAACCATTCCTTGGCTCATATAATTGTGGACTTTTGTTAAGGCTGTTTGGGAGTCAATCTGGGAACAAAACCTATCCCATGCTATCTTTTTGGACTTTCTGCATATTCTTTTTAGCTTTGCTATCGCATGTTTTTACTCAAGATGTGCGGTAGGTGAGGGCTGTATCTGGAAATGCTTTCTGGCTTTTTTCTAGTTTGTTTTGCTAATTCACAGTTATCACCCCACCATGTCTTTGGCAGCCTCTTAAGATTTAGCTTTTTCTTATTACAATATTTTGGAATGGCAGCATCAGCAGCAGCAACTAACCATGATGATAATTTCTCAACTTTTTATCTATATCTAGTAGGTTATATACCTCTGAGTAATCAAAAAATTCAAGTAAATCTTGGAAAAGTGGCCAGTTTGCTTTTTTGCTATTATACTTTGGTTTGGGATTTGTGGACATAAGTTGTGTGTAGCTTAATGAAGTAAGAATGGCTATATGATCTGTTTGCAGTTCAGGGACCTTTGCAATATTAAACTATTATTATGAGAATCAAATCTGGTCTGGAATTTATAAGGAGTAAACAAAGAGAGATTAGTATCATTTATCAGAAGTTGTTCTATACTTTTCCAGCCTTATTTTCATAGGTAGTTACTTCCCATAATGGACTGTGAACATTAAATTCACCAAGTATAAGAGCTTTTCCTCCAACTGTTTCTTTCTCAAAAATATCAAGGATATCTGTTTCACCTCGTGGGTTATAAAAGGATTTGATTTTTATATATTTACCCTTATTTAAGTTGACAGATACTCCAATCACATCTATTTCAAAATCGTAGCAAACTGTAGGCAAAGGGAAATGGATAATATTACTATCTATAAAAATTACTACACCACCGCCTTTCCTGTTTGTACCCCTGTCTTTACGATAGCATTTATAACCAGACAGGGTAATCTTTTTTAGTTTATGTAGATTAGTTTCTTGAAGTCACACAATATTAATATTATTCTGTGTTATGTAATCAGATAAGTACACTAGTTTCATTGTATTAATTGATGCTCAATTCCGCTGGAGTAGAAAGTGGAAGTGGACATTCTGAGCGTCTTCAGCAAAAATTCAAGAATCGAATTCCGATTTGCACCTAAGCCGGGGAACCAACAACTGTTTCTCACCTCCCCACATTCGAGTTTTAATATCTTTTCAACTAAATATAATCGACTGTCTTTAATATTTTACATTTCAGAGACATAAAATCCCCGTAGTATCTCATTGTCTTTTGTGTCTCACATTCGGTAGGTCATCAGTACACTCTACAGAATTTTCCATACTTTAAAAGGTTCAGTTGACCATATAATTACCCTTTTAAAAGGTATTGCTTATACATTTAATTCTAACTACATCTCCCGCAAAGGACTTAACTTTTTGCGCTATTTCTTTTTCGTTGGTCAAAGAAAATGCCACCTGTATTTTCACTAGGATATAATTCCATGGGTGAGCGCTTCAACATGGATCGATGAGATCGTTCATTATATGTTTCCATAAAAACATCTAAATCACGAATAAAGAAGGTGTTCTTGAATGTGCAATATCTGAAAAAGACAAGGCAAATGGTTCTTATCAATCACTCGGGGAATGAAGCCTGAAATGGACTATGATTATGATACAACTCTTTATTGTATATAAGCAAAACTTTCTTTACACATGGATTGATAAATTCACCCCTCCGATCCATCTGAATTTTATAGTACACCTCTCCATCAACAAACATCAAGTCTAGAGCAATTAGAATCTCCCCGCAAAGGCTTAGTTTTCAATGAGATGGCATCGGAAAATAGTGACTAAAGAAATTGAGTGTAAATGGGATATATTTATACGGCGTATTGTGTCGTCGCTACAAATCATCCGAAGTCATAAGAGCTGATTGCATAATTTGCAGGGGGTAAAATGCTTTAGTTTTTGGCGATAATTACCACGAAGTTTACAATTTCAATAAAGAACGTAGCTAGGTTCATTTTGTGGATAGTTTTTTGTTACACACCATTAGCTGTTTGAGGCTCGGGGAAGTGTTTTGGGTGCACTTGGACTTCCCACCTCATAAATATCTGCGTAGAAAAACTTCAGAATTTTAGTAATTTTGCGCGTAAATTTGTACAGTATCCACTACCTTTTTGTAATATTGACCAGATTGTCTACTATTTTGACTATTGAGAGTTCGATCATTGCTGATAAAACTTGATTTAAATGTACTTGTAGACAATATTTTAAAGTTTTTCTTTTCATTTTTATCTCCTGTCAAATTGACATGTTTACTTTGCATTAATTATTTGAAAGCTTGTCTGTTAACTTTTTCTTATCAACCAGGTTCACAACACTGATGGGTTCGATCCTATACGGTTTTGCTTGTCAACACGACGAAGTGCCGTTTGAAAACTCAAGTTTATGATCATGGAGTGTGCTATCAACCTTAGTGAAATCAGTAAGATTACACTCAAAGATTTGCTGTGGTGATGGAGCCAAGTCAATTGCAGTCGATTTAAATAGTTTAGCCAATGCTGGTCTTATGTCCAAAGAAGAAGAAGATTACTAACAAGAGGGGTAATTAATAGCAATAGATGCGTAAAAAACCCTCTTCTTCTGAACCAGATGTTTTCTTTTCAGTTTTATCTATTTTTCTTCTTTGACAGGGCACAGAAAATTGGCCGATGGTACTTATTTTGTTTCCTAATTGTATGTGGCACTTCAACATTGCCTACGGTTAAAGTCAAACAAAGGTCAGAAATAATTTTAATGAATTTCCCAGCGTACCTTGTTTAGAATAGAATTCCTAAGTCGTAGATTTGAAATGTTCAACACAGAGAGCAGATATCTACTCTTTTGTGACTTCTTCAATGTCATAATTTCAACTAGTCTTTTTCTATCATTCACCGGCAAATATGCAGTTCTTTCACGATCAAATATATTGCTAACCACAAGCAGATCTAATTTTTGATTTGTTACTCCAATAGTAACGATATCTATTTTAGTGAGAAATAAACATTATTTCCTTGAAACTAAATACAAAGGACGTTGGGCTGTGTTTCCTGCTTCCACGCTTTTAGTTATGTAGCACTCTTGCCTAGAAATCCGTCTTAGTTCTAAACAAATATAACAAGGACTTCACAAAGCTGAATTAATCTTTTCTCAAAATATGAGTAAACTATTTCACTAGAAGGTGCTAGTAAAACAGCTTACTTGGTTAGTTACCCTAACCTTTCTGGTCACTTAAAGAGGGCACTAGAACTTATAATGTTCATTTTACAGAGGCATCTCCCGGTCTTCCAGGGCCATTGGTTATATGTTATGAGCCTTGAGAAAAAAACAATAGCAAAAATAAATATATATTTATAATCCGTATTTCTGAAAAAAAGTTCCACATTTTCGTAGATGGGAGATTGAAACAGCCACTATATGGTTCTTTGATATGATGAAGGGATATTAATTAAGATCTCTTGACTTGTTGGGGGTCTTTCGTCCCTTCTTCAAAATCAAACAAATTTTCTCAGGCTCGCAGCTTTTGATGGGTAACATTAATCTTAATGATGCTTATATATACGAAAAGCCAATTATTTTGATGCATTAATTGTCATCAAAACACTTTTTAGAGTTTTAGGTGCTACTGGGTCGAATCGGTCCTACGGTTCGATACCACGAACTTTTAAAAAAATCTAAAATTGAAACCTCTGCAACAGGGTTTTTCTCTTACGCTAAATTCGGTTTTTTAACTATTGTTGAGATACCTAAAACTAGGCAAATACTATGAGGGTCCTAACTTTTGATGAGTAAAGGTTAGGTAACTATTATAAGTTCTAGCGCCCTCTTTAATTGACCAGAAGAGTTGGGGTAACTATCCCCCTCCCGGGACCCTTTTCCCCAAAGATAAAATTTTTAGGTACAAAGGTGAGTAAACACTTAGCCGTTTGCCATTGCAATAAGTGAGCAACACCTAAATTGCAGTTAAGGATCTGTATGGATCTGTGCATAACATTTTTTTTTGTGCAAGATTGTCCATTGATGTCATTTCCAAACGTTGTGTGCAATAGAATGGCTATCAAATGGAGGAATCGGCATTCGAAAAAAAGCTTATACCTTCTAGCGTAATTCATCATTACAAAACTGATATATTAGAGAAAACTTGTTGATTTTGAAACAATGCATATCTCATTGCAAACTGGTTGTAATTGTGGAATATTTTATATAAGAAAATTGTCAAAATTAAAACTGGTCACCGAATACAATACCATAGACCTTAGATCTTCATGTGCCTCCAGAGGCACCAAAGGCATCTAAGAAGAGTCTCCAATCGTTTCTGTAACTGGTGGCAGTGATAAAAGCTTCCCGCTCTGGTTGTAGAGAGGCATGAAGGTGACGCAAGTCGCTGTTGAAGGTACGACAGAGCATGTTTTTTGATCGTCCTCCACGGCGGGTGCCTTCGGGTAGCCAAAAGAATGTTTACTTACGGATTCTGGTGTCATTCAGGCGCAGTACGGGGCCTATGTAACTTCATCCGTGTCTTCGTATGGTTTCGATAAGGGATGGCTGTCCCGCAGTGTCCGTTATATGTGCATTTGTGGGTTTCTGGATCCAGTGAATATCAAGCAGGCTCCGAAGACAAGCGTTCTCAATGGAATGAATTCTTCTCTCTTGACCTTGTTTGAGATGCCAAGTTGCCAATGCATAGAGGAGGACAGGCAGGATATTACTGTTGAGCAGGCAGACTACTGGAAATTTACGTGATTTCCCCTCTGAAGTCCTCACACAGCTGGTTGGATCCTCGTATATGGTCATAATAAGCTTAACTATGATGCCAGGGATACTGTAATGACACAAAAGCCTCCAAAGTGACTGATGATTCAAAGAGTTGAAGGCCCTCTCAAAATCTATGAATATCATATATAGCTTGTTGCGCCACTCGTAGCTCTCTTCTGTGAGCATTCGCAAGGTGAAAATCAGGTTGGTGCAAGAGCAATTTGAGCAAATGCCATATTATTCGTTGTGGAGACATTCGTCTTGGTGGCATTGAATGCGGGCTCGAATATTGTGGGACAGCAGCTTAACAGGGATGGAAAGTAGGCAATGCCGCTCCAGTTATTGCATAGAGTAGTGTCACCATTCTTAAACTGCTTTACAAGCGTGCTGGAACGCCAGTCTGAGGGTACTTTGGCTGTTGACCAGATGATTTTGAAGAAGTCTTTCCAATGGAGGACAAGGGTGGTTATAGAACATTTCAGCATTTTGGCTGTGATGCAGTCGTCTTCTAGTGACCTAAAATTTTTCAGTTTTTTAGCTGCCTTTAATATTTCATCTTCGGAAGGAGGCTCGGTGGTCATTCCCAGCAGTATCCTTGAGGTTTTGAGGACAGAAATAGGCTCTTCACGGTGTAGCCTGTTTAAAATTTTGTCGAAGTGTATCGCCTAAATTTCCTTCTTCCTTTCGGACCGGCTCTCAGCAGGCCATTCTCATCCTTCGCCAAACCGTCACTGGCTTTCCTCTTCCCGATGATCACATGATCTTGTAAAACGACATGCTATCTCGATTCTTTGCAGCTTCATCAGCTTTTGCGGCCTTCAATTCGTTGAACTGGCGTTTATCTTCACTTGCACTCTTCTTGACAGACTTGTCGATCAGTCTGTAAGTCTCGTTTCTTTAGATCTAGTTTGTGTCGTGGGACGAGAGGAGTTGTAGCTTGGCGATTCTCCTTTCTTCTATCAAATTCCAGCTGTGGTCCGATAGCCACTGGTCCTTAGATTCCTTGAGGTACCTAAGGTTACTTTGCGCTGACTCGATGTAGATGTTCTTTATTTGTCCCCATATGCCTTCTTGATCGTCTTAGTCATCGAAAGAGAGCGCTTTAAAGTTATTATTGAGTTCAATGACGAATTTCTGCCTAATCATCTGCTTTTGGAACTTTTCGAATAATATAGAAGATTTGAAACCTTTTCCTCGATCCTCCTGAGTTTAAGGGAGAGTTAGATGATTAGTACAACGGCGGCACCTCTGTATGCTCTCACATCTTGTATATTTGAGCGGAACTTGTGGCTAAAAAGTCAGTGTTCGATCTGGTTTCTGACTGAAACACCAAGGAAGGTCCATGTATACTTGTGAACGTCTCTGTGAAGAAAGAGGCTACCACCTATCACCAGGTCATTAGCTATAGCAAAGTCAATCACCATCGTTCCATTTTCATTTCGCATAGCCATGCCGTGTCAACCGTGTGTCTGCGGACAATACGATTAATTATTCCCAACGACGGCATTAAGATCTCCAAGTACTAATTTTGTATCTAGTTTCAGAATGCTATTTACTACTGACTGTAGAGTCTGGTAGAATTCTACTTTGCACTCGATCTCTACGAAGTTTTTGGGAGCATAGCAGAATAATACAGTGAGTTTTGCCCAGCGACCCAAGAAACGTGCAACGAGTATTCTTGAAGAGATGAGGGTCCATTTTAAGAGACATCTTAAGGTTTCCCTTGTCATCATGAATGCAAATCCTTTTTTGAGCCTAGTTTCAGGACCACTGTAGATATTCGCGCATTGATTGTCGAGTTGTTTCTTTCCCGATCCAGTCCATTTTACTACGAATAATGCCAAGATATTTAACTGAAAATTTCTCATCTCATGGAGTACTTGTTCAGTTTTCGACAGTTGCATTACTGTCCAAACATTCCATAATCAAAACTTCAGGATATTAGTCGCTGTCAAGACACGCGTCCGGGGTCATGTGTTCGTCATCGTCAATGGTGATTCGGATCCGAGAAGTTGCAGGAAAGGAGAAGAGTTGCAGGAAAATTTTCTCCAGGCTTATCCCATGGTTCCCCGGAATAGATTGCGAGTCCATTGCCCGTCTCTCCTTCTTTGTCCAGGCTTGGCACTGGCTGCTGCAATACAGGCATTTGCACCACAGACAGGCAGAGTTCAACAGCTCGTTTATTCGGAGGTCACATGTATTTTAGTTTATTAGTTAAAAACATTAGCAAAAGGTAATAAATTTTATGCTTAGAGAATAGATGTTTTGCGAACCAGCAGAATCAGGTCTTGTCTCTTGAATCTTCTTGGTTCGTATGTAATCTGTTCCAGAAGAGCATTTTGAGTGACTTATTAACCTTTCAAATCCTTCAAAGGGCTTAATATCAGACTGAAGTCTAAAAGAGAGAAAACTATAAGTAACAGTTCGAATAGGGATAAATACTTTTATTAGACAGTGAAAAATTCTGTTATGAAAAATTTTATTAGAATAAAATTCTGCTGATGTATTTCTCTTTAGTATTTCTGCTGATGACAATCACTGTACATGTGATCACAAATATCTAGTATTTTTTTTTATTGTTTTGTTCATTGTCTAATCAAAGGATTTATCGACATTCGAACAATTATTTATCGTTATAAAAAGGCAGTGTGGTCTTCAAAATTACCTATGCCGTGTAAGTAATAATAATTTATAATTATGCAGGATGTTCACCCACCTGTTGTAGTGCATTGAACTTCACACGAGGTATTTCACTTCACACCAAAAATTTAATTTATAGAGAAATTTTCGACCTTCATTCATGTCTTGGATAATGTAAAATTTTACAAAGGACTCATGGTCGTTTGGAAAATATAAAATAGGACAGACACAAAAAATTCAGTTATTTTTGAAAAAAAGCAAACTGTTCAAAAAGTACATGACAATGAACTGTATAAAATGACCCAAGCCAATTTTAACCGAAACTTTTAAATAGGAAATTTTTACAATATATAAACATAAGAATCTTCTGCTTTTACTGATCCAAATACACAAAATCCTACAATTTTATAGTTTCGAGTTTGTCCAAAGGTAATAGACTAAATACATTTTTGTTTTTATTCAGAAAAAAGAGAAAGGACATCCCTCAAAAAGGTGAGATCTTCAGGAAGATTACACAGGCAATTCGACATGATTGAGGGACACGAAATAGAGGTTTCACGCTCCTGCCTCAAGATATGTGATATTGTGTAGGGTCACAGATGCGTCTTTCTTTATCAGGGTCTTGAAACAAACTAAAACTGAAAGTTCTTGTGGTGAAATCACGAGATAGCAAAAAAAATGCACCACATCATGCGAGTTTCTCTGTTTCTCGTAAAAAAAAACCAGAGGGACAGAAAAAAAGTAAATTTAAATTAAAGAACAGAAACGGTTAACTCAGAAAACAGAGGTTGTGTTCTATAGCTATTTTTTTTTGTTGTTTTATAGCTCTATTTTCTCGAGAAACTAAAACAATAACCTGTTTAGTTGAGCTTTTTAAGTGCATATTTTTTGTTCTAACCACAAAATCTGTATTAAGTAGATTGAACACTAATTCTCAGGGAAGGTCTTGTGACTTTCTGATTGATTTTCTTTTTGCAATGAAGCACCAAATCTAATTGTAGGTGTGCTTTTGTTTCTGGAACCCGTTATTCACTTTTTACTCAAGCAAAAGAAAAAGAAATTTTGTCCAATTGCTTTTTTTTTCTTTGTTTGATAATGGAGTAACAAAAATGGTCAATTTAGAGGCCAAAAGCTAGTCTACAACTACTAGTCTATTGCTTGAATTTTTGTCACCATCTAGCCCATTGATCTTACCTGAAACGAAGAAATAAACAAATAGGCCATACAAAGCTCCGCATTTTTCTGATTTATTGTCTACGCTTAGATATTTAGGGACTGAAATAATTCAACATTAGGCTAGTGAAGAGTGGAGGTTAGGCTATTTTGTCTGTCATAATTACATTATGATTAATGCGTGCTTGGCTACAACTTGCTCCTTCATTTTAAACGTAGCACCAGCCATAACTACTCAATCGTCTGGTTAACCATATAAGGTTAAGACGCTGTTCTGACGCTGTTCTGTCGATTGAATTAAACGCTTGTTCATAAGACTCTGGAATAAAGGGTATGGGTATATAAACAGGTTTATAAAAGCATCAGCTCAATTTTATTAACAAGTGAATATCTTAATGTGAACAGTGTTCCCTTAGGATGTCACAAGGATGCGCAGAGCATATGTGGTGCTTTAATTATCAATTAGAAGTGCATGAATCACCATACCCATTTATTATTCCCACATCCATTTGCTATACCTTTTTATATACCTCATACCATACCATGCTATACCCATTTTATATACTTATTACCATTTATTCTAGAGTTGTATGTACAAGCGTATGATTCCATAGATAGAAAAGCGTCAGTGTGCTCCCTAGCCTTATATAGTTAACCAGATGATTACGTAGATATGACTGGTGGTATGTTTAAAATTATTACTAATTCGGCTAAGGTAGGTAACTAAATTGGTTGTAGGTACGTCGTGACTATGAATAAAAGTGAGCAATGATTTATCTTTACTTAAACAGACCGTTCTTATAGATCAGCTGTGATAATTAAAAGAACAACATATGCCATTTTTGTCGAAATTAAATTAGAGATGCACCAGTTTTGATAGAGGAGGATTATCTTATGGAGTTGTAGTGACATTTGTCTTCCTTGTTGTCACGGAAAAAGGAGCTATACACCAAAAATAGATTATTTTTTAGTTCGCTCAGAACATTTTAGGCAGAAAAGGATTATCTTACCTATAGGAAAAAGGAGACATACGCCATAAAATGGAATAATTTTGAATTCAATTGGAATATTTTGAAATTAATTTACACAACTGAAAAGAGGATTAAAAAGTTGACTTATACATTGGTCTCATTCTTCAGAAGGACCGCAGCCAAGAAACTTTTTTGTATTTTTCGGTTCTTCTGAAAAGTTACGAAAACGGCTTTTAATGGCGGACTTTTAATTATCACAGTCAAGATCTTTCTCTAAAGATCCAGACAAAGGCTGTGATAGAAACAAGATTGATAGACTTATCTACAAAATAGGTAATGTAGATTATTTGAGTATCCTAGGAAGACATATTGCAGAAGTAAATTAATTTCTAGAAATATTGAGATTCCAGGGTTTAAATGTCAGTGTTAAGAGGAGTAAGTTCCATAAATTAGAATTAAGAATGATTATTAGAAACCGTAGAAATGTACCAGGATTATTATTAAGAAAAGTGAACGACATGAAGGTTTAAATTTCCAAGGAGTGAATATCACAGCTGGAAAACATACCTTGTGTAATTAAACTTAATACGTATTAAAATCTAGGGAACAAAGCATATATCTACATTTTCTTTATTTGTTTCTATTAAAAAATTTTCTCAATTTTCTCAATTTTTCCTTGTGTGAGGTCTGGTTTCTTGAATTGCTTGTTGTGCCTCCTGATGAAAATTTTTTTTTTTTCTAAAATGACTTTAATCATTCAAAACTGTGTATAAATGAAACGTCAATAAACAGGACAACCAGAACGAACGTATGGTATAATTTTAGAAACTCACTCTTTCCCGATTTTCTGATTTCCTTATAAACCTTCAGTCTGATTTCTTGATTATGAAGCATAGCTTGCTGATTAGGCTTAAACTTGCTTCTCGGAAGATTCGCTAACGTACTAAGCTGGTTACTTTCTTGCTCATGGATAACGCTTAATGTTTTGCTGCTGAAGTTTTGACATGAAATGTTTCCTGAAGTGACTTGATTGGCAGATGGCTTCAAACCTGAAAGCATATTTTTATTTTCAGAAAATTCCACATTTGTGCACGAATTTTTTGGTTCATTTACAAAATACTTTGTTTAATTCTTGCTTATCATTTTCTGTACTTACAAACTTATTCTAGTTCTTTCAAAAGGAGATACATTTTCTTTTTATCGGTTGTCTTTTTTTTGTTTGTCTTTCTTTTTTGGTTGTCTTTCTTTACCCCTTTCAAAATGGTAAGAGGAGGCTATTTCTATATGAGTCTCGTGGCTGATAGATTCCATGGAATGGCAAATGATACATAAATCATTTACTTCTGTATTTCTTGCTTTACTGACTAAATTTAATTTTCCTATTAGAGTGAAGGCAGTTACAGTTGACAATGTGCATTGCCAATTATTTTCTACCTCCAAATTCATAATTGCGGTCACAAAGACGGACTGAACGATAAGGCGTCTTTTAAATGTAAACTACTTTTAAAATTTTTTAATTTTGCATAAACTACGCAATTCTGTTATAATTTAAAGTTTTTTTGGTAATATGACGCTTACGTAGGCATCCCGTCAGAAAACCTTTTAAATACTGATCCAAGAAACCTTCAAAAATCTTGGTAAAGAACCTTCAACAAGGTCGGCACAAAATTGTCTTAGAATAGCATCCCTCTATGGTAGAAAAAGACGAAATTAACTTGGAGCATTCATTTCTCTTTTGCAAGGGTTTATTTCAGCAATTTCTACCAAGAGATATAAACCTTCGTCAGCTTCTTCTCTAATAAGTAAAAAAAAAATAGAGAACAGTATTGAAAAATAAAATAAACAGAAATCACAATAAATAACCGCATCAAACTAAAAAATAACAAATATTCGGCCGAATATTCAAGTTCTTTCAAAATTTAAATTACAATGTAATATTTTAGTTCTTAACCAAAAAGCTTTAAAACATTCCTAAGAAACATCATAAAACAATGTGAATTAAAAAATGAACAGAAACTGACTTTGAAAAAAGTTTTCAAATTTTTGTTTGAAGAAACTGTAGAGTTGCCGGTCTTTCCTAAGGAAAAATAAAAAATAGGAGAAGTATGGACAGACCCGCTAGTAGGGCCTTCTGACCTGCACCCCTTCTTCCCAACAAAAAGCCAAGATCTTCCAAAATAATATTCTTCTCATGTTTACCATAAATGTGTATTTTGTTTGTTTGTTTTAACTAGCTTTTAACTACACATTTTCTCACGTACAGTAGTCTAGAATGTCGTAGTTGTCAAGCTTTTAGTTTCGTCTTCACAGCTAAATATTTAAATTGGCTGTTTTGACGTTTCCTTTTTTTTCAGTTTTCTGAAAATAAAAGTAAGCTAAAAAAATGAATAAGAAAAACTAATTAGGGGTATCTAGATAAAAGTTCAAATAGTACTACCTTTTGGCTAAAACTACCGATATCTACTGCATTTGACCCTGAGAAAAAGCTATAATTCTTTGAGTGAATGCGAGTACAAGTTAAGAAAATATAAGGATATTTTTCAACGCATGTTAAAGAATTCTATAAAAGAACTTAATACTGAAGTTCTAAGACCATTAATAGAACAACAATCCCAGGCCACATCTTTTATTTCATTTCCACAACAGAGCCATCTATTATACATATGTAACATTGCGCTATCTGTAGTAAAACTAGAGTTGGTGCTTCAGTACCTTCACCAGGCCTCTATGGATCTAAAGTAGGGCAGAAACTAGCTAATTTTGGTACCCAAGAAATACAAAGGTGTCTAAAATAGGACATGCTGACTGGTAATTTAGACGCTCTGAAAGTCAATAAAATTATGTAAATAGCATGATAATGCATCTGACGATCCCCTGCGGGATCACTACGTAAAAACCGTTTTGCTAGTAAAACTTGAATTAGTAGATTTCATGTTAATAATATAGATTGACGAAAATAGCAAAAAATTATTCGTTTATGTAATAGCTCCATCCTCTCTCCCCCTAAAAGCAAGAAATGTAACGTCGGAAAAATAAAACACGTATGCCTGCTACAAAGTATCCGTGGTTTGCCTAACCAAGAAATATTCAGGAAAAACATTTTACCTCATGCTTAAGAAGGCTATTAAAAAAAAAATTCGTAACTAATTTCCAATTTAGTGAGTTTCCTAGGGTACCATATTTAGGAAGCTGCTATTCCGGGTTTAGATACTTCAAGGTTCTGTATTTAGTAAACTGCTGCCCAAATTTTAGATCCCAAAGAGGGTCCCAAAGGCTCGGGTACCAAATACCCAATTTTAGTGAGAATCCGCTATCCACTCCAAGAGAATAAGAAGAAGGTATATCCCGTGTAATGAAGCAAGATGTTACAATAATCTTAGTTATTATTACAAAATATGATATTCGTAAAAACAGTATGATGTTAAATAATAAGCAAGCTAAATGAATCAGATGTAGAGAAATGACACAATCAGGCTCCGACTATTGGTTAAAAAAAGAACCATAGCCAAAATGAGAAACGATGATCGTAAACCGGGGTAAACTAGTGATATTGATCCGTTTTTTTTTTATTTAAATGCTGAGTTTACCCGTTACTATCAGCTTAAGCGTTTATTGATATAATTTGGAAAATTTCTATTCTAGAAATTAGTGAAACTCCAAGTAAATCAAAAGCACTTAATGCTCTTAGATATAGTTATGTGAAAAGATACCACATAAACTAAATACCGAATGTTTTTATCAGAGAACTTTTTATCTCAGATATTTTCTTTTTTGGACAACGCCTGCTCTTTAGGAAGTTTTACTTGATAATATAGAAGTCAAGGTAGAATATATACACATAGCAGCGTGCATGTTTTGGCTGCACTTTTTAGCTACTGCACTTTTAGCTACTGGTTCATCCAATCTTTAGCATCACTAAATTTACTCGTTTAAACAAAGATATTTCAAAGGAGAATAATTTATTCTCTGTTGACCCCTAAAAAACTAGAAAAGGTAACTTGAATATAATGCAATAATAGAGTTTCTATCACCTACTGTTTTTCCATCCATTTTGTGTGTGTAAAATTTGGCTGTACAGAACAAAAAAAATCTAATTTCTAATGATTACTTTAATTTTTGATATTAAGCACGAATATGTAGGAATAGTTTTTTGGACTCAATATTTTCCAGAAAGGATTTTGTCTGTAAGACGAACAATTCCACCAAAAACTTCCAAATAATGAATCAGTTCGTGGTAACGAACTGTAAGTAATGAGTGACCCGGCTCAATCATAACCGATACTCTAAAAACAGAATTATAATACAAATAGATGTATCAAAAGAATCGGATTTTTATGCTTATATTAAACGTAAATGAAACATCAAGTTTAGTCCTACCCATCAAAACTTACGAGCCTAAGAAAATTTGACTTATTTTCGAAAAAAGGGAGAAATAGCCCCTAAGAGTCATATAACCTTAATGAAAATCACACAATCAGACTAACCGTATCAGAGAACCATGCTGAAGAGGTTTTAAGCTCATATCTGGAAAAATATGGAATTTCGTACTTTTTTTCTGGAAGAAAGATCACAGATACGCGTAGATGAAAATTGGAACTTGGAATGTTACGACGTTAAAAAATAACATATGTCGTATCGTATTGAAAGTGAGTCGTATCGACATTTTGACCAACGAATTCAGACGATTCAAACTGGACTTATTAGCAGTTTCAGAAACTCATATCACAGGAGTAGGAAGCATGACATTAGGCGATATAGAATTTGTTTACTCAGGCAGGAAGGGTGGGGTACATGGACAAGAAGTAGGGTTTATGATGAATGAGGATACTGCTAAGTTAAGCAGGGTTGGGTTCTATCCCCCTTTATATGGTTCATTTTGATGAATTGTGTCTAAAGGAGCATAGGAAAGGCAATGGGAGATCACGGAATTAAATGGGGAGGAAATACTCTCCTGGACTTAGATTATGCTGATGATTTGAGCATCCTAAATTAAACAGTAAAGAAAATGAATGAGTTTTTAGAGGTTTTGCAAAATTATGTTGCTAGAATAGGTCTGAAAATAAATGTTAAGAAGGCTCAGTCAGTAAGACTAAGTCAATAATTGAAGATGAAAAGGTGACGTTGGGTAACCAAAAGATTGATCAGGTGGTCAGCTTCACTTACCTTGGTAGTATTATTAGTAAAGATGGTGAGAGCAGTAAAGATGTTAAAAAGCAGACCATGGCTGTCATTAGATATATCGCTTTCTGCAATAATAAACAAACATCTCCCACAATGTATTTTTTACTGCTAATCAGCTAAACCTCTTATGGTCCACTGGAAAAGTTATTCATATTTGCTGTGTGTGAGGCATATGCGTGGTGTAACAAGTTACTGTTGAGAAAACAAAGCGAAAACCTGTAACTTCTTTATTGCTTGTAACATGGTTCTAATAAGAACTGAAGTTATTTGCACCACGAGGAGGGAGCGTATACCAGAAAAAAACTAAATCAATTACGTATTAATGACACGATATTATTCAACACACCATTTTGGTAACTGAGTCCAAGAAGAGAGTTTGACTGGGCCTTGCTAAAATTGAGTGGTGCCATTTGGGGGGGCAGTTGATCACCAATAACTTGGAAAAAGAAAGTTATTATATATCCCATGCCCCTAGACTCTCCGGAGTGGACCCCTCGTACCCCCCCCCCCCCCCAACCCCTTCCCGAAATAAAAAAAAAAATCTGGAGCTATGCCCCTGATAAAGTAGCTGGGTAAGACTTGATACTGCTTTTAAGTTTCTGCATTATTTGCTATTGTTTGTTGCAACAGCTGTTTTGTAAAATATTTACCGCCAAACGCTCAATTTGACAAACATCACTTTTTAACTCGTTTCTTCAACTCACCGATTTTTACATTCCTTTCTTTGTTTGTTCATCAAATAAATTGCTTAAAGAGCTTAATTGCTTAATTGCTTTAAGGCTTTAGCTTAAAGAGCAAGGTATTAGGAGGAGCCAAGCCGATCATACATGTAATAAGTTCTGTTCTTCTTAAGTTTTAATGCTTCTCCTTACTTTCAGTTGAAAAAACTTTTTCATATTTATTTTTTCATTGTTTTTTTAATTATGCTAGAAAATCCTGCTCTCCCTTTATGAAACTTTTCTTCCCCCATAAAAAATTCCTGCAAGAAAAGTTCCCCCAACATATCCCCCTCTTCTTAACCCCCCCACCCCCTCCCTCCAACATAAAAATCCCCCAAAAAATGGTTTTACTCTATCAAATAAAAATCCTCCTGAAAACACCTGTACACTTCCCAATAACCATTACTATATGTAAGCACTGGTCAAAGTTTGTAATTTGTGGCCCCTCCCAAGGGAACTGTAGGGGATTAAGTCGTCCCCAAAAACATAGTTATAAAATTTTTTTACTACGTTGAATAAAACGGCTATCTCAGAATTTTGATCCGTTGACTTTGGGAAAATAATTAGCGTGGGAGGGGGCCTAGGTGCCCTCCAATGTTTTGGTCACTTAAAAATGGCACTAGTACTTTTCATTTCTGTTAGAATAAGCCCTCTCGCAAGACTTTTGGACCACTGGGTCGATACGATCACCCCTGGGAAAAAAACAACAAAAAAATAAAACAAAAAATAAACACGCATCCGTAATCTGCCTTCTGGCAAAAAATACAAAACTAGTAGATAGGAGCTTGAAACTTCTACAATAGGGTTTTCTGATATGCTGAATGTGATGGTGTGATTTTCGTTAAGATTCTATGACTTTTAGGGGTTGTTTCCCCCTATTTTCTAAAATAAGGCAAATTTTCTCAGCCTCTTAACTTTTGAGGGGTATGATTAAACTTGATGAAACTTATATATTTAAAATCAGCATTAAAATTCGATTCTTTTGATGTAGCTATTGGTATCAAAATTCAAATTTTTTGAGTTCTGGTTACCATTTAGCCGGGTCGCTCCTTACTACAGTTCGTTACCACGAACTGTTTGATAAAATAATATAAATGGGTGATTGGGTGCAATAAAAGTGTAAAACTAGCACTATTAAAAAAAACTCGTTAGCGGAGTGGTAAGCACACTTGCCGTAGTACATAGGTTTGAATAAGACAAATTTTAGTCTTAGAGAGGACTAAAAAGCTAAAAATAATAAATACATGATCTTTTTTACTTGTTTTCAAAATGATTTCAAAAGTAGCACATAATATTCTTTGTCGAAAATCGATGAACATAAGTGAAAATAGGACTGCAAAATGAACTTGGCGTTAAACAACATGTTATTTTTAACTTCTTTTCCTCAACTCATCGACTCACCTAATTAACAAGTGGTGCAAAATGAACTGGGCTTTACATAACTTGTTCTTTTTAATTTATTTTCCTCATTTCATCGACTTATCTAATTTATGCATTTATAACTTGGATCAATTTGGTATCTATGTTATAAGAAACCCAATCAGTTTTACACCCATCATTTTCACTTATATTATATTCTCTCCGCCAAACCCCAGCTTGAAAACAAATATGTAGAAGAGCTTAGCAATTTTCGCATGCATTCCCTGACTCTGATTAAACAGTATCTCTACATATGTGTCTGATACTATTAGACGCCTTAAGTCAAAGCTAACACATGGCGTAGATGAAACTCACACTCTATACATCAAAAATGGTGATCCTGTGCTTTTAGAATGTAACATGTTACTGCTGCAGGTGATTTTTACACAATATTTGGTTCCGTCAACATTCGAAATGAGAGATTTTTCTCCTATTCTGAAAAAAACAAGAAAAACCCCCAATAAATGCAAATGTTTCAAACCCATAACTATGTCAACCAGTGTATGCAAACTTTACGAACTACATTTCATAAGAAAGCTTGAAGAAGAACGTTACACGCCTCCGCATCAGTTTGCCTCTAAACATGGCGATAGATACGCAGACACTCTTATGGTTGTTGCTAAAATCCCCCTTAGGAAAGATAAATGGCAATGCCACTGAATAGAATTATACCAGTTAAGAAAGGAGCCACGCAAGGTACCATTACCTCACCTTATTATTTCAATATTTATGTCCTCGGAGCTCAAGACTAGTGTCAGCTGCCTTGCGTTCTTTCTGATCTCAATATCTCCTTATTCACATATGCCTATGACATTTTTCACCTCAGTTGAGCTTTGGACAAAAGAAAATTTCAGAAAATTTCTAAAATTTAAAAACAGAATTCTTAAAAAACAGTTTTAAATTCAATACTGAAAAGTTCATATGAAATTATGCTTGGAAATTAATAGACCCACCCCTTCTGACCAAAATCATTTATCTTACCATTCCTATTGGAAACATTGGAAACATCGTCATCTCCTCACAGAACATACAAAACGCCCCATACCAGCTTCATATGCTTTCAATGTTTATGCTAAGCTTTGTTTCAATCACCGTTATTTGTCAATGCTGTAAAACACTGTTGCTCTCCCCAACATATCTTATATTGCCCCTTTCTAGAAGATTCTTACTTACGCTGATAAATTAAAAGATATTGCTCCACATTCTTCCGTTTCACAAACTACCTACCGAGATATCCAATTTTGACATGCAGTTCAAAGTGCATCAATAGTCTTTATATAACAGTTCCTACTATAGCTGTTGGTATACTTAGAGAAAAACACAACCAAAAGGTTTCAAAAACATACTTGGAACCAAATCCCTCTACACTAGTTATATTACGAAAAGAGAAACCACCAATGCAACAGCACAAACACATTGAAAAAAAAAGATAGAAGGAGAAAAGGAAGACTGTTTTCCTAAATTAGTGATTAATATAGACCAGCACTTGAACGAGGCCTTAACCCTTCTCATCCATACAATCACCAAGGTCAAACAGCATAGCCATACACAATCAACCACAAAGAATAATCCATGGACAGGCAGTCATGTCGTCAATAACTATAAGTCGTCATTTACCAAACGATAAAACAATAAAGACAAATAATTCAGAGGCAACAACCCAACACAAGGGCTCATCAGGAGAATACACTTGCCTATAGGGTTTTGGCACTTTAAATTCTCTACCCAGTCAAGTGTTGTGCCTACCACAGAATATCCATGGCATCCCCATGTCTGGTATCACCCCCAAAATACATGCCTATGAAAAAATAAAAACCAACAAATGTAGAACAACCAAGTAACACCAAATCAAGCTTATCCTGTTAATATATTCCTCTTTTTAGCATCAATAGGTAAACTAAATGTGATAAATTATACCAGATCACAAATATGAACTCTTTACAAAAAACCTGAATGAACTAAACAATTATAGAATTCATCATTACCATATGGTTATTTTTCAAAAAAATGCGCTATTAGAAACACAATTAAAAATAGATGGCGCTACATCATCAATATTTTGCGAACCTCCGAAGTTAGCCGAAGATTTCCTTAAATATTTCCAGATAATTCTTTTGGTATTAAATTTAAAAGTTCGTTATAATGAAAACTTAATTTTTTAAAATGCCAAATCAATTTATTTGCAGAAAAACCTCTTAATATCAATTTTTGGCTTAAGATTTTACATGTATTTTTAAAATCAATATAATTACTACAAATCCTTGCATAACAAAGTAACTGTTAGAAAAACGCCGAATACGTGATATATGAGTGTATATTACTTTCAGGGAATGGGAAACTAATCACTTCAAAATCAAAATCATCCGTTTTATTATACATTTTAAAACTGAATTTATTATAATCAGAAATATTAATATTTAAATCTAAGAAATGATCTTCAAGACCAGCACCATGGCTAGGTTCAAGAGTAAGCTCTGATGGATATATATTTCTAGAAATATCAGTGAAATCCTTGCAATTTAAGACCAAAATATCATATAAATATCTTTTATTATTTGACAAAACATGTTTTATATTATTTGAATTATTCTTATCCATCATATATTTATATTCTAGTTGACTTAAAAACAAGTCAGCTATAAATAGGTGGCTTCCCCCCCCCCAAGGGAATTCCCACGACTTGCTTGTACAAATCACCACCAAATCTTATATAAGTATTGTATAAAACAAATTCTAGTAACTCAAAAATCATATCCAAGCTGTAACATCTCAAGTTAACTATAGTCTTAAAGCAATTTGTCCATATAGCTTTTTATTATAAGTGTCTATTTTTAAGAATCTTTTAATAGATAAGAGGAAAGATTTCTTGATAACCGTTTTTAAATTGTCTAACACTACATTAAGTGATAAATTAGTATACATTGTCGCAAAATCGAAAGACTCAATTCTTTTAGCTGAAACCATTGTTAAAGAATCTATCACCTGCAGTGAATTATTAACACTCCAATATGGATTAAAATTCAAAAATTTTTTAATACCAGAACAATAGGTTTTAAGTTTATTTATAATTTCCTTTAAAATTAAAGAGAGGTCAGCAGCAGCAATGCGATTTGGACATTTAGCTGCTCCAGCTATAAACTGTGGTTTAGGGGGATTCTTATAAAATTTTACAGTCCAATATAGGAAAGGGAACATTTTATCATTGTCATTTATTTTAATATTAAAATTTTTTAAAAGTATTTCTTCAGTCTTTTCAATTAAATTCTCATCCTCTATATTTACCTTTTCGTAAACATTAGTTGTGCATAACTCCCTTTTTAATATATCACAATACAGCTTCTGACAAATTATGGCAAAATTATTATTAGCTTTATCCACCGGCACAATTACAAATTCATTCGGTAGATTAGCAATTGCTTGTATTATCTTAGGATTATAAAATAGTGATTTAGTGTTACTATTTTTTAATTTAGAATATATTTTATTTCGTATTTTACTAATAATTAAATTCTTCCAACTTTGAAAACTCTCTTTGTTTTTATTCTCTTTCTTACAGCACTTATCAATAAATAAATCAAAATCATTTTCCAAGCCTTCAAGAACAGTCAATGGTTTCAGATGATGAGAAAGACGGAAATTAACCCCTTTATTCATTATAATTTGAAGATCATCTTGTTTTATTATTGAGAAGTCCCCAGTTATAACATGTTTGTAAGTGGGATTTACAAATGGGCCAAGTTGCTTACAATTACAAACTGGTTTCCAATTTATATCACTATCTAATCTTTTAAGTGTTAAATTATAATTTAAAATCATTTGCCCAATAGTTTTTGAAAATTTATAAATTAAAACTGGACAATCATTATAATTCAAATTACTAGGAAGGGCCTGTTTCACATCCCGCTGATTTAAAATTTCTGGTAAATTAATATCTTCAATCTGCTTACAAGTAAAATTAATAGGTAAATATAATCTGTTGTCTTTATTACCAATCTTATCAAATTTTTTATTTTTTGAAATAAATTTTGTTTTAGTTAGAATGCAAATTGTATTGCATATTACTTTAAAATTATATTCAAGAGCTGTATTATTCTTAACAATCCAGAAAAAGTTGATTAAATTCCTCTTTGATAAATTATTTAGACATTTTATTACAGAAACCATACCCCTAGATTCAAATAGCTGGCATAGATTTATAGAAAGCGTATGTAAATCTAATTAATTTTTTCTATTATTTTTCCTATGTCCTCTCGATCGTTTTGTACGTTTAGTAGGACAAGTAAAAGAAGGATGGTCCATAAAACCATCTATACATTTAACAACAACATGAGACATGTCACCATATTTTGCTACACGATCATTTAGCCCAAAAAGATAAGCTCTACCAAGAGTATGGATCCAGAAATCCTCCTGTTTACGTATTCTATTATTCTTCTCTTCTTTATTTAAATTTTCTAACTCTAAATTTTCTAAAATTGTGACAGTTATATCTGATATGGAACACGTACCATTTTTACAATGTTGAACTAGATAGTTATTAGTTTTTTCTTTATTAACTGTTGTCTTGTGTCCAGAAAATCTTATATATATATTATTAGTTGTTTCCCCCACATATTGTAGGCAGCATTTATTAAATTCTAATAGGTAAATCACATCGGTTGTTTTACAATTAACATTACCACGTAACTGGCATGCAAAATTTTTCTTATACAATGTACTCCGAACAGATGTACGTGGGATAAAATAGTCATGGCAAAGAAAACAACGACTCTTACACTTACAAACTTTCAAAAAATCGTTCCGAGTTCCGAGGCTAATATTTGTATTTTGTTGCATTAAAAATTATTGAAAATAAATCCAAATCAAACCAACATCCAAATCAAAATCCAACAATCAAAGTCCAAAAAGCATGCCAAGGTCAATAGGTCAATAAATACATAAACATGAAAAAAAAAAGAAAAAAGGGGTGATTTCATGAAAACATGAAAGGACATGAAATTTGCATAAGTGGCATCTCACCAATAATTAACAATTTCAGGTTAAAAACCAGGACCAGGGTAAAGGTCTGTCGGGGAGAAAACTAAAAGATTTTCTCTACCAGCACTGGATCCAACCTGGAATAATATTACGAAAAGAAAAACCACCAATGCAACAGCACAAACACACTTTAAAAAAAAGATAGAAGGAGAAAAGGAAGACTGTTTTCCTAAATTAGTGATTAATATAGACCAGCACTTGAACGAGGCCCTAACCCTACTCATCCATACAATCAAATAGGTCAAACAGAATAGCCATACATCAACCACAAAGAATAATCCATGGACAGGCAGTCATGTCGTCAATAAGTATAAGTCGTCATTTACCAAACAATAAAACAATAAAGACATATAGTATAGTTAAACCTAATGTATAACATTTTATACATATAAATACAATAATATTATATAATATATAACATATACAAAAATAAAACAAAACAATCAAAAATAGGATATTCTATAAAGTATAAACAGTAAAATTGTATTCTCTAATAATATGATTTAAATTAATTTTTTCTTAATCTGAAACTTTTTATAATAATTCGTTATTAACAATTTTTTTTTCTACAGTACCTATGATAAATATTTTATAATAGTTATTAATAACCAGTAAGTTTACAGAATATAGATATTACCTATAGCATATCACATGGAAAAGTATACAATACATTACGTCTAATACATACAACTCAATTTTAAAAATCACAAACAAAATGATTTAGTGTTTACATCAGAATAAATATAAAAAGATAAATACCACGTATAATCAGGTGCTTTGCACCCTAAAATAATTAAATGTAATTTAATGGTAAATGAACTAAAATGAAGAGGAATGGTAAAAATGGTAAATGAACTAAAATGAAAGGAAAGAGCATCATCAAAACTTAAAACCAAAATACATTTTCCGTAAACCAGGGAGGCAGTTCTTCATTCTTTACGATAAAATTTTCAGGAACTGAAACAATTTATGAGTGATATCAATATTCCTACTGGATAATTGAACTTTTTATTTACCAAAAACCTTTTAAAACAATCTAATGATAACCCTATTGTCTAACCCTCTAAGGCAATTGCACCCTACATCCTAACATTATGCGAATGCGTGTTCAAGAGGGGACAACTCCCCTAATACGTGAAACAATATTTGTCCGTTCGAAATTTTAATGTTGCTCCTCACTGTCAATATGAAAAAAAATATTTATTCTATATTTATTATCAATACTATACCCAAAGTTACCCTGCAAGCGAGGGTTAACGCCCAATGTAACCAGACTCATCAAGTTGAGGTTTAGATTTTGCAGAGGAATGCTGTGATAGAAAAAATTTCTAACAAATAAAAAAATTACGGTTCGTATTTGTAAGCTGCATTTATGCTTGCGACCAAATGGTATATTGCATGCTATATAGACTCGTGAAACTAGGAGGCTATATAAATAAGCTACCATTTCAATAGTTTCCAGAATTTTACCTTGATAACATTTTGGTCCTGTGCGGGCTAAAATGCTAAAGTGCAGTACTTACCAGTAACAATTTCAAAGCATTGTCTCCACCAGCATCTCATCCTTTTTAGGGGGAGTTTAATGTCTATTTCCTAAAATCATACAAATTTCTGCGTGCTGATAGAATGGTCAGCACCTAAGCTAAGAGCTCATATGGCACTTGTGACGAGGCAAGAAGGGCTAAAAGCCAAGAGCTCAAATAGTATGAGCTCTAACAAAATTCTAAGAATCAATAGATTGATTTAAAAGGAAAATCAGAGGCTTAATGCCGGTCAGGATTTAAATAAGAGCTTTGAGTCACGATACCCTTCTAAATATCAAAATTCATTAAGATCTGATCACCCACTCGTAAGTTATAAATACCTCATTTTTTCTAATTTTTCATCTACCTTTAGCCTCCCAGTTAGTCAATTTGTGCAGCTCCCTGACACTCCTATACCAATTTTCATCGTCCTAGCACTTCCAAAAGCACCAAACTAGCCAAATCACTGAACCCCTCCCCCCCAAAGAGAGTGAATCCAGTACGGTTACGTCAATCACGTATCAAGGACATTTGCTTATTCTATCCACAAGCTTCATCCCGATTCCTCAACTCCAAGCGTTTTCCAAGATTTCCCCCTGCAACTCCCTCCAATTTCAACAGATCTGGTCGGAATTTGAAATGAGAGCTCTGAGACATGAATTCCTTCTAAATATCAAATTTCATTAAGATCCGGTAACCCGTTCTTAAGTTAAAAATACCTCAATTTTTCAATTTTTTCCAAATTAACACCCTTCAGCTCCTCCAAAGAGAACGGATCCGTTCCAATTATGTCAATCACGTGTCTAGAACTTGTGCTTACTCTTTCCGTAAGGTTTCATCCCGATTTCTCCACTCTAAGCATTTTTCAAGATTTCTGTTTCCCTTCTCCAACCCTCTTTGTCCCCGGATCCAATTCGAGTCGAAAATGGAGCATGTGAGACATACGATCCTTCTATATATATATCAAGTTTCATTAAGATCCGATCACCCATTTGTAAGATAAAAATACCCCAATTTTCACGTTTTCCAAGAATTCCGGTTTCCCCCCCCCCAACTCCCCCATATGTCACAGGATCTGGTCTGAATTTTAAATTAGAGCTTTAAAGCACAAGATCCTTCTAAATATCAAATTTCATTAAGATCTGGTCACCCGTTCGTAAGTTACAAATACCTAATTCTTCCGAAATACCCCCTCCCCAACACCACCAAAGAGAGCAGATCCAGTCCGGTTATGTCAGTCACGTATCTTAGATAGGTTTTTATTCTTCCCATCCAGTTTCATCCTGATCTTTCCGCTTTAAGTATTTTCTAAGCTTTCCGGTCCCCTGCCCCAACCAACTGCCCCCCCCCCCCGAATTACGCTGGATTCGGTTGATATTCAAAATAAGAGATCTGAGTTACAAGGCCCTTCTGAATATGTAGTTTCAGGAAGATCCGATCACTCCTTCGTAAGTTAAAAATACGTCCTTTTTTCTAATTTTTCAGAATTAACCCCCCCCCCCCCCAATAGATGGGATGGGTTCCAATTATATCAATCACGACTCCTTTTTATTTTCCCAACCAAGTTTCATCCCGATCCCTCAAATCTAAGCGTTTTCCATGATTTTAGGTTCCCCCCAAACTCCCCCCAATGTCACCAGATCCGGATAGAATTTAAAATAAGAGCTTTGAAACACGATATCCTTCTAAATATCAAATCTCGTTGAGATCCGATCATCCGTTCGTAAGTTAAAAATACCTCATTTTTTCTAATTTTTCAGAAGAAAAACAGACAGACAGACTGACAGACCGACAGAATTTGCGATTGCTATATGTCACTTGTTTAATACCAAGTGCCATAAAAAGCAAGCTACATAGTGCTCATTTCCTTTTTGTATGAAGGCGAAATTTCAATAAATAATAATAATAACTGTATCACACCGGTGAAATTTCTTACCGTCATCGGTTCTTCGAGTCCTCCGTACTTTCTATCAACGGTGAAAGATTTTTAGTTATAAACGAAGTCTTTTGGTAGAGGACCACGTTTGATTCCAGTCTTTCGAGTCATCTGAGAAGTGGTGACAGCCTCTAAGGTCCTATCTATGCCTCTATTTTTTTCGCTTTCAAATTTGTCAGCAGCGTCAGCTTCATCAATAAAACCTTTTAAAAGCAAAACGAAGTAGGAATAAATTATAGCAATATAATTAATTAGATTACAGTATACGTGTCATTGTGCCTCAAACAAAGGGTGATCAAATAAATCCCCCCAAAAACTCAATCCACTGAGTATAATAATGGAGAGAACTTGAATAAAAAAATAGGACTAACTGATAATGATTAGGACGAGAAAAAACAAATGTCAATAATATTATCTCAAAAATTAGGCAACGCAACTTTATTTTTAATGTCAAGTTGAAGCCACTTATTCAACTATATGCCATAGTTGTCAGACCTGTCTCAAAACCTTAAAAAGTTCAAGAAAAAGAAAGCATCGAAATCTCATTTTTGCTCTTCTGTAAATTAATGGCAAAAAACAAATAAATCCTTTGGTTATGTGTTCAACTGTTACAGTAGCACTGTGGACAAGAAGCAAACTAAATTTTACACCCAAAACAGAGGAGAGGGGAGGAAATCCGATCAACTTGGCTTACTCTTAGTTATGCTTGCCCGAATTTGGTTTCTAAATCTCATAAAAAAATAACCAAGTACATCAATCAGATTAAAAAATTCATAATAAATAAATACAGTATAGGGGTATAAGTCACACGGCTTTTTTATATTTCATTCAAGTCTTCTACTATTGAAGGCTCTATGACCAGGGTACGTTCTGATAATACAGGAACAGAGATTACCGAAGACTGTCCTTCTCAGCCAACCGTCAAGGACTAAACGGTAAGCAGGTCGTCCGTGGTTGGGTTGGATGGATGTCCTAAAGAAAGATTTAAAGGAAATGTTAAAATCATGGGAGGGTGTAAAAAGGGAGGCCTTGGGATGGAGGAGCAGCGTGCATAGCTATATTAGCTTCAGACGGCTTGGTGCTGCGGTGAATTGTTAGTAGCAGTATACTTTTATTTATAAGATATCCAATTGCTTAGCTTTTTTCTTAACACTTCTCTCTTTTTATTTCAACAATACTATAAAATCAAAACTACTTCTTAGTTTATGGTTTGAAGTAGAATTATGGGTGATCTTACAATTTAAATCATTGGAAGACCAAAAAAGGCTCTTAGTCTCTTCAGCACTGCCATCTGCCTTTTTAGCAGAAATATAGGCAAATTAATTCTTCTTTCATTCAGAATAATACAAGATCTCTCAGTATGATTAGTGGCACTTAGTGTGATTGTACTCCTCCAGTATAACACACCTTCACCAAAACTTCCGTAAAAATAATGACAGATTTCCCCCCCCCCCCGATCGGTTTAAAACTTACGAAGCAAGATCTTTGGACCAATAGGAAAGGAGAACCATGAATTTCAGAGACGCTCACATCTTCCTGAACTTTATGTAAAACCAATCGGATTTGCTTATCCCTGAAGATCCAGGCATAAGTAAGCTGCAAAGGTTAAACACCGGTGATGACCCTAACTTTAAAACTTCAAAGCCTGCTAGTGCTAAGATTATAAAGGTCTGTAGTTTAAAATTCCTAATGGAAAATCTCCTTGACCGTAGTTCCCTCGAATATTTAAGAAAACCACATTTAATTTTTGGTCACTCCTTCGGCAGGCCACCGTGGAATTCCACGGTTGTCAATTTCAGACATACCAATCAAGAACTTTTATCAATCAAGAACACTTTTGCTGTCTCTCACCACAGCAAAGACCTAGCCTAGATAACCTGTATTTCTCCTAATAATGGGATCTATTCAAGATTGTGCCAGATGACTAGCAGCATAAAGGGGGCTCACAAAGTACCCACCCCCATACCAACCATTAGCTTAGTAACTTTCACCGATAAACCACCATTAAATTTACTTAACTATGAATGATTATTACATTGCTAATATGAAGGGGCTTGCATCTGGGGTTGACCAAAGTGGGGGAAAAAGGGGCCAGAAAATATTGAGAGCTTTATCTTATTTCATACCCCAGCAATACTTGTATTTTGTATCTCTTTTAGTAAGTTTACTTGGCTGAAGAAATAAGTAACAATTTAATTTGCTATTTTGATCAAATTGCTATGCTTACATCGCACTTAAACACTCTAAAGAATAAGCAGAAGATGAATGATCAAACGCTCAAAACTACAATGGCAGAAGTTGTCAGTCAAGCACTGTCTTCTGAAGTTGGTCCATTGGTTGAGGCCTCTGTTAAAAAACTTACCCCTAGTCATGAACCTGCTACTTTTGATGCCAACAGTATAGAAATAATCAAACAAGAGGTATACACTTGCCTGAAAATGGATTTTGATGTGCTTGTTGAAAAATCACTTAAACAATATGATCTGAGGATGACAAAGCTTGAATCCTCCCTGAAATTGCTTGACTCAGGCTTGTCAAAGCTGCAAAATTCTCTGATCCAATGTTGATCGTCTGAGTGATCAGTTTGACCAAATGAAACTCTCAAATCAGCTGGTCCTATTTGGTTTAAAAGAAGACCCTTATCCAGAAGCTTCTGAAAGCATATTCCTTGGATTTTGCAGTACTAGATTTCTTTGTATTCCTGTGACCCAGAATGATATAGTTTCTGCTAGAAGGATTGGTAAACAAGGCTCAGGATTGAAGCCTCGCCCGTTTATTGTGGAATTTTGTAGTCCTAGAATGCAGCAGCTTATTCTCAGAGAAAAGAAATATTTGCAAGGTAGTGGTGTCTTTATTTCTGAGTCACTCACAAAGTTTAGACTTCAGCTACTTAATTATACTAAATCAAAGCTTGGGAAGAGGTCTACATGGTCTAGTGGAGGAGAAATACTCACAAAGCTTTCTGATGGTAAAGTGATTACTGTCAAAGAGGCATCTCAAGTTGATACTCTCTATCAGTTAATTACAGCTCATCCAAGTCCATCCAAGCCCCTCCCAGGACTGAAATAAACCATTTCTTTTTTTCAGCTCTGTTTTGTAAATTTATTCATGATCTAATAGTTTTTCTTATGTTTGCATAATGTTGTTTATTATTTTTATTCCCTTTGAACCTAGTAGTTTATTATTGTCTTTCTTCTTGCAGTTGTTTTCTCTATTGTTGCCTATAAGTCTTACCTTTCAATCCACCCTCTCTTACTTCAGCCTGCTTGTTTGGATATTGTGTTCATTTGCAAAGTTAATGTATACATTTGTCATGTATAGTATATATGGGTGATTTCTCCTTTCTTTTGAATTCTTCTATTCTTAATTCAATTATATTTGATCAACCAAGTAGTGCTGGTAGACAAGAGGCACACACTTTTGACCCTCTCCTTGAATCTATGGTTAGTTCTAGCTGCAATTATCACACCACCATTGATTATTGTGATAACATTTTGCCCTCACTCACTTCAAATAGTTGCTTTAATGTATTTTGTTTGAATGTGCGTGGAATAAGAGATAAGTGGGACAGTCTTAAATCGTATTTTTGGTCTAATAATTCTTGCCCTTTTGATGTCATAGGCTTGACAGAAACATGGTTATCTGATAGTGATAATTTTACAGGTTATAATATGGATGGTTATATTGCTATTCACGTCCCTAGAATAGTAACAAAGTGTTCTGGGGGTATTTCTTTGTTTATAAAATCTAATATTGAATTTTTTAAAAGATCTGACCTTGAATCCTTGTTTACATCAGTGGTGTCTAATAGTAGGACAGTTTATTCTCTTGTCATTGATCTGAAAGGCCAGTTTCCATGTGATACTGTTTGTTTGTTTTATAAGCCCCCTCCTTTTCTAACAAATTTGTTCTGTGATTTGCTGGATCAGCTTTCCGGTGTGGGGACTTTCTCTAAAAAACGAATTTGTCTTTTAGGAGACTTTAACTGCGATATGTTAAATGTTGGATCAAACGATGAATGTGACCATCTTTTTGATGTATTTTCTTCTTCAGGGCTACTTCCTTCAATTTTTTTCCTTCTCGCGTTGACCCTTTAAGAAATTCTGCCACTTTAATAGATAATATTTTCACTTCTCTCTCTCCTAATTTGAAGTTCTCTTCTGGTCTTGTTTTCACTGATCTTTCTGATCACTTTCTTATTAATCTATCACTATCTGCGCCTAAAACTGAGATTACTGTGAATGAGAAAGGTAAGTCTCCCTTTAGAACTTTTACAGATAAAGAAATTTCTAATTTAATACATGGTCTTCAGAGTAATGATTGGTCTAGTGTTCTTGAAGCTAATGATGCTGATTGTGCAACTAGATTATTTTTGTGTCGTATGGGAACTCTGTTGGATAAGCATTTTCCTCTTAGAAATAAGCCAAGGAATTATACACCCAAATGCCCATGGATGTCTAGAGGTCTGATCATTGCAACCCATATGAAGGCGTCTTTGTTCAATGCTGCATGTAAAAGCAAGACACAGGATGATCTTTTGAAGTATAAACATTACAAAAATGTGCTCACTTCTTCAGTTCGTTTAGCAAAAAGCTGTATTTTTCGCGTCGAATTAATGAATGCAAGGGGAATTTGCGCAAGGTTTGGACTGTAATTAACGAAGCTCTCTCTCGCAAGAAACTCAAACATTCCTCTCCATGTCTTTATAGAAATGCTGATGGATCTGTTGTGGACAAAAAATCCTCAGCGAGTGCCTTCAATTCGTATTTCACCACACTTCCGTCAGTTCTAATTCCACCCCCGAGTAGAGTAAGTTGTTTTCATTTGGCAGAGAAGTCTTTTTTCCTTTCCCCAAGTAGTACTACTGAGATTTCTAGTATTATTTCCGATCTTCCTAGCAGTTGTTTAGTTGATAGTTTTGGTTTGAGTAATAATATCCTTAAAAAAATTAGTCAGTTTGTTTCTCATCCGATTTCACAAGCAGGCTGAAGTAAGAGAGGGTGGATTGAAAGGTAAGACTTATAGGCAACAATAGAGAAAACAACTGCAAGAACAAAGACAATAATAAACTACTAGGTTCAAAGGGAATAAAAATAATAAACAACATTATGCAAACAAAAGAAAAACTATTAGATCATGAATAAATTTACAAAACAGAGCTGAAAAAAGAAATGGTTTATTTCAGTCCTGGGAGGGGCTTGGATGGACTTGGATGAGCTGTAATTAACTGATAGAGAGTATCAACTTGAGATGCCTCTTTGACAGTAATCACTTTACCATCAGAAAGCTTTGTGAGTATTTCTCCTCCACTAGACCATGTAGACCTCTTCCCAAGCTTTGATTTAGTATAATTAAGTAGCTGAAGTCTAAACTTTGTGAGTGACTCAGAAATAAAGACACCACTACCTTGCAAACATTTCTTTTCTCTGAGAATAAGCTGCTGCATTCTAGGACTACAAAATTCCACAATAAATGGGCGAGGCTTCAAACCTGAGCCTTGTTTACCAATCCTTCTAGCAGAAACTATATCATTCTGGGTCACAGGAATACAAGGAAATCTAGTACTGCAAAATCCAAGGAATATGATTTCAGAAGCTTCTGGATAAGGGTCTTCTTTTAAACCAAATAGGACCAGCTGATTTGAGAGTTTCATTTGGTCAAACTGGTCACTCAGACGATCAACATTGGATCAGAGAATTTTGCAGCTTTGACAAACCTGAGTCAAGCAATTTCAGGGAGGATTCAAGCTTTGTCATCCTCAGATCATATTGTTTAAGTGATTTTTCAACAAGCAAATCAAAATCCATTTTCAGGCAAGTGTTTACCTCTTGTTTGATTATTTCTATACTGTTGGCATCAAAAGTAGCAGGTTCATGACTAGGGGTAAGTTTTTTAACAGAGGCCTCAACCAAAGGACCAACTTCAGAAGACAGTGCTTGACTGACAACTTCTGCCATTGTAGTTTTGAGCGTTTGATCATTCATCTTCTGCTTATTCTTTAGAGTGTTTAAGTGCGATGTGAGCATAGCAATTTGATCAAAATAGCAAATTAAATTGTTACTTATTTCTTCAGCCAAGTAAACTTACTAAAAGAGATACAAAATACAATTATTGCTGGGGTATGAACTAAGATAAAGCTCTCAATATTTTCTGGCCCCTTTTTCCCTCACTTTGGTCAACCCCAGATGCAAGCCCCTTCATATTAACAATGTAATAATCATTCATAGTTAAGTAAATTTAATGGTGGTTTATCGGTGAAAGTTACTAAGCTAATCGTTGGTTTGGGGGTGGGTACTTTGTGAGCCCCCTTTATGCTGCTAGTCATCTGGCACAATCTTGAATAGATCCCATTATTAGGAGAAATACAGGTTATCTAGGCTAGGTCTTTGCTGTGGTGAGAGACAGCAAAAGTGTTCTTGATTGATAAAAGTTCTTGATTGGTTTGTCTGAAATTGACAACCGTGGAATTCCACGGTAGCCTGCCGGAGGAGTGACCAAAAATTAAATGTGGTTTTCTTAAATATTCGAGGGAACTACGGCCAAGGAGATTTTCCATTAGGAATTTTAAACTACAGACCTTTATAATCTTAGCACTAGCAGGCTTTGAAGTTTTAAAGTTAGGGTCATCACCGGTGTTTAACCTTTGCAGCTTACTTATGCCTGGATCTTCAGGGATAAGCAAATCCGATTGGTTTTACATAAAGTTCAGGAAGATGTAAGCGCGTCTGAAATTCATGGTTCTCCTTTCCTATTGGTCCAAAGATCTTGCTTCGTAAGTTT
Source organism: Artemia franciscana (assembly GCF_032884065.1). Taxonomy (NCBI): domain Eukaryota; kingdom Metazoa; phylum Arthropoda; class Branchiopoda; order Anostraca; family Artemiidae; genus Artemia; species Artemia franciscana. Next base: position 15,820,649 of record NC_088879.1, on the reverse strand, counting down.
TAAACCGATCGGGGGGGGGAATCTGTCATTATTTTTGCTGAAGTTTTGGTGATGGTGTGTTATACTGGAGGAGTACAATCACACTAAGTGCCACTAATCATGCTGAGAGTTCTTGTATTATTCTGAATGAAAGAAGAATTTATTTGCCTATATTTCTGCTAAAAAGGCAGATGGCAGTGCTGAAGAGACTAAGAGCCTTTTTTGGTCTTCCAATGATTTAAATTGTAAGATCACCCATAATTCTACTTCAAACCATAAACTAAGAAGTAGTTTTGATTTTATAGTATTGTTGAAATAAAAAGACAGAAGTGTTAAGAAAAAAGCTAAGCAATTGGATATCTTATAAATAAAAGTATACTGCTACTAACAATTCACCGCAGCACCAAGCCGTCTGAAGCTAATATAGCTATGCACGCTGCTCCTCCATCCAAAGGCCTCCCTTTTTACACCCTCCCATGATTTTAACATTTCCTTTAAATCTTTCTTTAGGACATCCTTCCAACCCAACCACGGACGACCTGCTTACCATTTAGTCCTTGACGGTTGGCTGAGAAGGACAGTCTTCGGTAATCTCTGTTCCTGTATTATCAGAACGTACCCTGGTCATAGAGCCTTCAATAGTAGAAGACTTGAATGAAATATAAAAAGCCGAGTGACTTATACCCCTATACTGTATTTATTTATTATGAATTTTTTAATCTGATTGATGTACTTGGTTTTTTTTTATGAGATTTAGAAACCAAATTCGGGCAAGCATAACTAAGAGTAAGCCAAGTTGATCGGATCCCCTCCCCTCTCCTCTATTTTGGGTGTAAAATTTAGTTCGCTTCTTGTCCACAGTGCTACAGTAACAGTTGAACACATAACCAAAGGATTTATTTGTTTTTTGCCATTAATTTAGAGAAGAGCAAAAATGAGATTTCGATGCTTTGTTTTTCTTGAACTTTTTAAGGTTTTGAGACAGGTCAACTATGACAACTATGGCATATAGTTGATTAAGTGGCTTCAACTTGACATTAAAAATAAAGTTGCGTTGCCTAATTTTTGAGATAATATTATTGACATTTGTTTTTTCTCGTCCTAATCATTATCAGTTAGTCCTATTTTTATTATTCAAGTTCTCTCCATTATTATGCTCAGTGGATTGAGTTTTTGGGGGGATTTATTTGATCACCCTTTGTTTGAGGCACAATGACACGTATACTGTAATCTAATTAATTATATTGCTATAATTTATTCCTACTTCTTTTTGCTTTTAAAAGGTTTTATTGATGAAGCTGACACTGCTGACAAATTTGAAAGCGAAAAAAATGGAGGCATAGAAAGGACCTTAGAGGCTGTCACCACTTCTCAGATGACTCGAAAGACTGGAATCAAACGTGGTCCTCTACCAAAAGACTTCGTTTATAAATAAAAATCTTTCACCGTTGATAGAAAGTACGGAGGACTTGAAGAACCGATGACGCTAAGAAATGTCACCGGTGCGATACAGGTATTATTATTATTTATTGAAATTTCGTCTTCATACAAAAAGGAAATGAGCACTATGTAGCTTGCTTTTTATGGCACTTGGTATTAAACAAGTGACATATAGCAATCGCAAATTCTGTCGGTCTGTCAGTCTGTCTGTCTGTTGGTCTCGATTTTACTACTTTAGGCATTTCCAGGTAAGCTAGGAAGATGAAATTTGGCAGGCGTATCAGGGACCGGACCAGATTAAATTAAAAATAGTCGTTTTCCCGATTTGACTGTCTGGGGGGGCGGTTATTGCGGAAAAATAGAAAAAATTCTGTATTTTTAACTTAGGAACGGATGATCAGATCTTAATGAAATTTGATGTTTGGAAGGATGTCGTGTCTTATTATTTATTGAAATTTCGTCTTCATACAAAAAGGAAATGAGTACTATATAACTTGCTTTTTATGGCACTTTGTTTTAACCAAGTGACATATAGCAATCGCAAATTATGTCGGTCTGTCTGTCTGTCTGTCTGTCGGTCCCGGTTTTACTACTTTTGGCACTTCCAGGTAAGCTAGGACGATGAAATTTGGCAGGCGTATCAGGGACCGGACCAGATTAAATTAGAAATAGTTGGTTTCCCGATTTAACCATCTGGGGGGGGGGAGTGGGGGGCTGGTTATTGCGGAAAAATAGAAACAATTACGTATTTTTAAATTACGAACAGTTGATCAGATCTTAATGAAATTTGTTGTTTGGAAGGATGTCGTGTCTCAGAGCTGTTATTTAAAATCCCGACTGGATGTGGTGACACTGGGGGGGGGGAGTTAAGAGGTGGAACCTAAAACCTTGGAAAACACTTAGAGCGGAGGGGTCGGGATGAAACTTGGCGGGAGAAATAAGCACAAGTCCTAGATACATAATTGAAATAACCAAAACGGATTTCTCTTTGGGGTAGTTGGGGGGGGGGGTAATTCTGAAAAATTAGAAAAAATTAGGTATTTTTAACTTACGAACGGGTGATCGGATCTCAATGAAATTTGATATTTAGAAGGTTATCGTGTCTCAAAGCTCTTATTTTAAATCCCAACCGGATCTGGTGACATTGGGGGGAATTTTTCTTTGGGGGGAGACCTAAAATCATGGAAAACGCTTATATTGGAGGGATCGGGATGAAACTTGGTGGGAAAATAATAATGAGTCATATATACGTGATTGACATAATTGGAACCGATCCGCTCTATTGGGGGGGGGTCTGAAAAATTAGAAAAAATGAGGTATTTTTAACTTACGAACGGATGATCGGATCTCAATGAGATTTGATATTTAGAAGGATATCGTGTTTCAAAGCTCTTATTTTAAATTCTATCCGGATCTGGTGACATTGGGGGGAGTTTGGGGGGGAACCTAAAATCATGGAAAACGCTTAGATTGGAGGGATCGGGATGAAACTTGGTTGGGAAAATAAAAAGGAGTCGTGATTGATATAATTGGAACCCATCCCATCTATTGGGGGGGGGGGTTAATTCTGAAAAATTAGAAAAAATGACGTATTTTTAACTTACGAAGGAGTGATCGGATCTTCCTGAAACTGCATATTCAGAAGGACCTTGTAACTCAGATCTCTTATTTTGAATATCAACCGGATCCAGCGTAATTGGGGGGGGGCAGTTGGGTGGGGACCGGAAATCTTAGAAAATACTTAAAGCGGAAAGATCAGGATGAAACTGGATGGGAAGAATAAAAACCTATCTAAGATACGTGACTGACATAACCGGACTGGATCTGCTCTCTTTGGTGGTGTTGGGGAGGGGGTATTTCGGAAGAATTAGGTACTTGTAACTTACGAACGGGTGACCAGATCTTAATGAAATTTGATATTTAGAAGGATCTTGTGCTTTAAAGCTCTAATTTAACATTCAGACCAGATCCTGTGATTTATGGGGGAGTTGGGGGGGGGGGACCGGAATTCTTGGAAAACGTGAAAATTGGGGTATTTTTATCTTACAAATGGGTGATCGGATCTTAATGAAACTTGATATATATATAGAAGGATCGTATGTCTCACATGCTCCATTTTCGACTCGAATTGGATCCGGGGACATAGAGGGTTGGAGAAGGGAAACAGAAATCTTGAAAAATGCTTAGAGTGGAGAAATCGGGATGAAACCTTACGGAGAGAGTAAGCACAAGTTCTAGACACGTGATTGACATAATTGGAACGGATCCGTTCTCTTTGGAGGAGCTGGGGGGTGTTAATTTGGAAAAAATTGAAAAATTGAGGTATTTTTAACTTAAGAACGGTTTACCGGATCTTAATGAAATTTGATATTTAGAAGGAATTCATGTCTCAGAGCTCTCATTTCAAATTCCGACCAGATCTGTTGAAATTGGAGGGAGTTGCAGGGGGAAATCTTGGAAAACGCTTGGAGTTGAGGAATCGGGATGAAGCTTTTGGATAGAATAAGCAAATGTCCTTGATACGTGATTGACGTAACCGTACAGGATTCACTCTCTTTGGGGGGAAGGGGTTCAGTGATTTGGCTATTTTGGTGCTTTTGGAAGTGCTAGGACGATGAAACTTGGTATAGGAGTGTCAGGGAGCTGCACAAATTGACTAACTGGGAGGCTAAAGGTAGATGAAAAATTAGAAAAAATGAGGTATTTATAACTTACGAGTGGGTGATTAGATCTTAATGAATTTTAATATTTAGAAGTGTATCGTGACTCAGAGCTCTTATTTAAATCCTGACCGGCATTAAGCCTCTGATTTTCCTTTTAAATCAATCTATTGATTCTTAGAATTTTGTTAGAGCTCGTACTATTTGAGCTCTTGGCTTTTAGCCCTTCTTGCCTCGTCACAAGTGCCATATGAGCTCTTAGCTTAGGTGCTGACCATTCTATCAGCACGCAGAAATTTGTATGATTTGAGGAAATAGACATTAAACTCCCCCTAAAAGGGATGAGATGCTGGTGGAGACAATGCTTTGAAATTGTTACTGGTAAGTATTGCACTTTAGCATTTTAGCCCGCACAGGACCAAAATGTTATCAAGGTAAAATTCTGAAAACTATTGAAATGGTAGCTTATTTATATAGCCTCCTAGTTTCACGAGTCTATATAGCATGCAATATACCATTTGGTCGTAAGCATAAATGCAGCTTACAAATACGAACCGTAATTTTTTTATTTGTTAGAAATTTTTTTTATCACAGCATTCCTCTGCAAAATCTAAACCTCAACTTAATGAGTCTGGTTACATTGGGCGTTAACCCTCGCTTGCAGGGTAACTTTGGGTATAGTATTGAAAATAAATCTAGAATAAATATTTTTTTTCATATTGACAGTGAGGAGCAACATTAAAATTTCGAACGGACAAATATTGCTCCACGTATTAGGGGAGTTGTCCCCTCTTGAACACGCATTCGTATAATGTTAGGATGTAGGGTGCAATTGCCTTAGAGGGTTAGACAATAGGGTTATCATTAGATTGTTTTAAAAGGTTTTTGGTAAATAAAAAGTTCAATTATCCAGTAGGAATATTGATATCACTCATAAATTGTTTCAGTTCCTGAAAATTTTATCGTAAAGAATGAAGAACAGCCTCCCTGGTTTACGGGAAATGTATTTTGGTTTTAAGTTTTGATGATGCTCTTTCCTTTCATTTTAGTTCATTTACCATTTTTACCATTCCTCTTCATTTTAGTTCATTTACCATTAAATTAAATTTAATTATTTTAGGGTGCAAAGCACCTGATTATACGTGGTATTTATCTTTTTATATTTATTCTGATGTAAACACTAAATCATTCTGTTTGTGATTTTTAAAATTGAGTTGTATGTATTAGACGTAATGTATTGTATACTTTTCCATGTGATATGCTATAGGTAATATCTATATTCTGTAAACTTACTGGTTATTAATAACTATTATAAAATATTTATCATAGGTACTGTAGAAAAAAAAATAAAAATTGTTAATAACGAATTATTATAAAAAGTTTCACATTAAGAAAAAATTAATTTAAATCATATTATTAGAGAATACAATTTTACTGTTTGTACTTTATAGAATATCCTATTTTTGATTGTTTTGTTTTATTTTTGTATATGTTATATATTATATAATATTATTGTATTTATATGTATAAAATGTTATACATTAGGTTTAACTATACTATATGTCTTTATTGTTTTATTGTTTGGTAAATGACGACTTATACTTATTGACGACATGACTGCCTGTCCATGGATTATTCTTTGTGGTTGATGTATGGCTATGCTGATTGACCTATTTGATTGTATGGATGAGTAGGGTTAGGGCCTCGTTCAAGTGCTGGTCTATATTAATCACTAATTTAGGAAAATAGTCTTCCTTTTCTCCTTCTATCTTTTTTTTTAAAGTGTGTTTGTGCTGTTGCATTGGTGGTTTCTCTTTTCGTAATATTATTCCAGGTTGGATCCAGTGCTGGCAGAGAAAATCTTTTAGTTTTCTCCCCGACAGATCTTTACCCTGGTCCTGGTTTTTAACCTGAAATTGTTAATTATTGGTGAGATGCCACTTATGCAAATTTCATGTCCTTTCATGTTTTTGTGAAACAACCCTTTTTTTTCTTTTTTTTTCATGTTTATGTATTTATTGACCTATTGACCTTGGCATGCTGTTTGGACTTTGATTGTTGGATTTTGATTTGGATGTTGGTTTGATTTGGATTTATTTTCAATAATTTTTAATGCAACAAAATACAAATATTAGCCTCGGAACTCGGAACGATTTTTTGAAAGTTTGTAAGTGTAAGAGTCGTTGTTTTCTTTGCCATGACTATTTTATCCCACATACATCTGTTAAGAGTACATTGTATAATAAAAATTTTGCATGCAAGTTACGTGGTAATGTTAATTGTAAAACAACCGATGTGATTTACCTATTAGAATTTAATAAATGCTGCCTACAATATGTGGGGGAAACAACTAATAATATATATATATAAGATTTTCTGGACACAAGACAACAGTTAATAAAGAAAAAACTAATAACTATCTAGTTCAACATTGTAAAAATGGTACGTGTTCCATATCAGATATAACTGTCACAATTTTAGAAAATTTAGAGTTAGAAAATTTAAATAAAGAAGAGAAGAATAATAGAATACGTAAACAGGAGGATTTCTGGATCCATACTCTTGGTAGAGCTTATCTTTTTGGGCTAAATGATCGTGTAGCAAAATATGGTGACATGCCTCATGTCGTTGTTAAATGTATAGATGGTTTTATGGACCGTCCTTCTTTTACTTGTCCTACTAAACGTACAAAACGATCGAGAGGACATAGGAAAAATGATAGAAAAAATTAATTAGATTTACATACGCTTTCTATAAATCTAGGCCAGCTATTTGAATCTAGGGGTATGGTTTCTGTAATAAAATGTCTAAATAATTTATCAAAGAGGAATTTAATCAACTTTTTCTGGATTGTTAAGAATAATACAGCTCTTGAATATAATTTTAAAGTAATATGCAATACAATTTGCATTCTAACTAAAACAAAATTTATTTCAAAAAATAAAAAGTTTGATAAGATTGGTAATAAAGACAACAGATTATATTTACCTATTAATTTTACTTGTAAGCAAATTGAAGATATTAATTTACCAGAAATTTTAAATCAGCGGGATGTGAAACAGGCCCTTCCTAGTAATTTGAATTATAATGATTGTCCAGTTTTAATTTATAAATTTTCAAAAACTATTGGGCAAATGATTTTAAATTATAATTTAATACTTAAAAGATTAGATTGTGATATAAATTGGAAAACAGTTTGAGTTTTTAAAGTTGAAAGAATTTAATTATTAGTAAAATACGAAATAAAATATATTCTAAATTAAAAAATAGTAACACTAAATCACTATTTTATAATGCTAAGATAATACAAGCAATTGCTAATCTACCGAATGAATTTGTAATTGTGCCGGCTTGTAATGGTACAGGTAGTACCAAGTTAGACAATAGGGTTATCATTAGATTGTTTTAAAAGGTTTTTGGTAAATAAAAAGTTCAATTATCCAGTAGGAATATTGATATCACTCATAAATTGTTTCAGTTCCTGAAAATTTTATCGTAAAGAATGAAGAACAGCCTCCCTGGTTTACGGAAAATGTATTTTGGTTTTAAGTTTTGATGATGCTCTTTCCTTTCATTTTAGTTCATTTACCATTTATACCATTCCTCTTCATTTTAGTTCATTTACCATTAAATTACATTTAATTATTTTAGGGTGCAAAGCACCTGATTATACGTGGTATTTATCTTTTTATATTTATTCTGATGTAAACACTAAATCATTCTGTTTGTGATTTTTAAAATTGAGTTGTATGTATTAGACGTAATGTATTGTATACTTTTCCATGTGATATGCTATAGGTAATAACTATATTCTGTAAACTTACTGGTTATTAATAACTATTATAAAATATTTATCATAGGTACTGTAGAAAAAAAATTGTTAATAACGACTTATTATAAAAAGTTTCAGATTAAGAAAAAATTAATTTAAATCATATTATTAGAGAATACAATTTTACTGTTTATACTTTATAGAATATCATATTTTTGATTGTTTTGTTTTATTTTTGTATATGTTATATATTATATAATATTATTGTATTTATATGTATAAAATGTTATACATTAGGTTTAACTATACTATATGTCTTTATTGTTTTATTGTTTAGTAAATGACGACTTATACTTATTGACGACATGACTGCCTGTCCATGGATTATTCTTTGTGGCTGATGTATGGCTATGCTGTTTGACCTATTTGATTGTATGGATGAGTAGGGTTAGGGCCTCGTTCAAGTGCTGGTCTATATTAATCACTAATTTAGGAAAACAGTCTTCCTTTTCTCCTTCTATCTTTTTTTAAAGTGTGTTTGTGCTGTTGCATTGGTGGTTTCTCTTTTCGTAATATTATTCCAGGTTGGATCCAGTGCTGGCAGAGAAAATCTTTTAGTTTTCTCCCCGACAGACCTTTACCCTGTTCCTGGTTTTTAACCTGAAATTGTTAATTATTGGTGAGATGCCACTTATGCAAATTTCATGTCCTTTCATGTTTTCATGAAATCACCCCTTTTTCTTTTTTTTCATGTTTATGTATTTATTGACCTATTGACCTTGGCATGCTTTTTGGACTTTGATTGTTGGATTTTGATTTGGATGTTGGTTTGATTGGATTTATTTTCAATAATTTTAATGCAACAAAATACAAATATTAGCCTCGGAACTCGGAACGATTTTTTGAAAGTTTGTAAGTGTAAGAGTCGTTGTTTTCTTTGCCATGACTATTTTATCCCACGTACATCTGTTAAGAGTACATTGTATAATAAAAATTTTGCATGCAAGTTACGTGGTAATGTTAATTGTAAAACAACCGATGTGATTTACCTATTAGAATTTAATAAATGCTGCCTACAATATGTGGGGGAAACAACTAATAATATATATATAAGATTTTCTGGACACAAGACAACAGTTAATAAAGAAAAACTAATAACTATCTAATTCAACATTGTAAAAATGGTACGTGTTCCATATCAGATATAACTGTCACAATTTTAGAAAATTTAGAGTTAGAAAATTTAAATAAGAAGAGAAGAATAATAGAATACGAAAACAGGAGGATTTCTGGATCCATACTCTTGGTAGAGCTTATCTTGGTAGAGCTCTTGGTAGAGCTTGATAAGTGGTGTAAGAAAGAAAATAAAAACAAAGAGAGTTTTCAAAGTTGGAAGAATTTAATTATTAGTAAAATACGAAATTTTATAATGCTAAGATAATACAAGCAATTGCTAATCTACCGAATGAATTTGTAATTGTGCCGGTGGATAAAGCTAATAATAATTTTGCCATAATTTGTCAGAAGCTGTATTGTGATATATTAAAAAGGGAGTTATGCACAACTAATGTTTACGAAAAGGTAAATATAGAGGATGAGAATTTAATTGAAAAGACTGAAGAAATACTTTTAAAAAATTTTAATATTAAAATAAATGACAATGATAAAATGTTCCCTTTTTTATATTGGACTGTAAAATTTTATAAGAATCCCCTTAAACCACAGTTTATAGCTGGAGCAGCTAAATGTCCAACCCGCATTGCTGCTGCTGAACTCTCTTTTATTTTAAAGGAAATTATAAATAAACTTAAAACCTATTGTTCTGGTATTAAAAAATTTTTGAATTTTAATCCATATTGGAGTGTTAATAATTCACTGCAGGTGATAGATTCTTTAACAATGGTTTCAGCTAAAAGAATTGAGTCTTTCGATTTTGCGACAATGTATACTAATTTATCACTTAATGTAGTGTTAGACAGTTTAAAAACGGTTATCAAGAATTCTTCCTCTTATCTATTAAAAGATTCTTAAAAATAGACACTTATAATAAAAAAGCTATATGGACAAATTGCTTTAAGACTATAGTTAACTTGAGATGTTACAGCTTGGATATGATTTTTGAGTTACTAGAATTTGTTTTATACAATACTTATATAAGATTTGGTGGTGATTTGTACAAGCAAGTCGTGGGAATTCCCTTGGAGGGGGGGGGGGAAGCCACCTTTTTATAGCTGACTTGTTTTTAAGTCAACTAGAATATTAATATATGACGGATAAGAATAATTCAAATAATATAAAACATGTTTGTCAAATAATAAAAAGTATTTATATGATATTTTGGTCTTAAATTGCAAGGATTTCACTGATATTTCTAGAAATATATATCCATCAGAGCTTACTCTTGAACCTAGCCATGGTGCTGGTCTTGAAGATCATTTCTTAGATTTAAATATTAATATTTCTGATTATAATAAATTAAGTTTTAAAATGTATAATAAAACGGATGATTTTGATTTTGAAGTGATTAGTTTCCCATTCCCTGAAAGTAATATACACTCAAATATCACGTATTCGGCGTTTTTCTAACAGTTACTTTGTTATGCAAGGATTTGTAGTAATTATATTGATTTTAAAAATACATGTAAAATCTTAAGCCAAAAATTGATATTAAGAGGTTTTTCTGCAAATAAATTGATTTGGCATTTTAAAAAAATAAGTTTTCATTATAATGAACTTTTAAATAAATACCAAAGGAATTATCTGGAAATATTTAAGGAAATTTTCGGCTAACTTCGGAGGTTCGCGAAATATTGATGATGTAGCGCCATCTATTTTTAATTGTGTTTCTAATAGCGCATTTTTTTGAAAAATAACCACATGGTAATGATGAATTCTATAATTGTTTAGTTCATTCAGGTTTTTTGCAAAGAGTTCATATTTGTGATCTGGTATAATTTATCACATTTAGTTTACCTATTGATGCTAAAAAGAGGAATATATTAACAGGATAAGCTTGATTTGGTGTTACTTGGTTGTTCTACATTTGTTGGTTTTTATTTTTTCATAGGCATGTATTTTGGGGGTGATACCAGACACGGGGATGCCATGGATATTCTGTGGTAGGCACAACACTTGACTGGGTAGAGAATTTAAAGTGCCAAAACCCTATAGGCAAGTGTATTCTCCTGATGAGCCCTTGTGTTGGGTTGTTGCCTCTGAATTATTTGTCTTTATTGTTTTATCGTTTGGTAAATGACGACTTATAGTTATTGACGACATGACTGCCTGTCCATGGATTATTCTTTGTGGTTGATTGTGTATGGCTATGCTGTTTGACCTTGGTGATTGTATGGATGAGAAGGGTTAAGGCCTCGTTCAAGTGCTGGTCTATATTAATCACTAATTTAGGAAAACAGTCTTCCTTTTCTCCTTCTATCTTTTTTTTCAATGTGTTTGTGCTGTTGCATTGGTGGTTTCTCTTTTCGTAATATAACTAGTGTAGAGGGATTTGGTTCCAAGTATGTTTTTGAAACCTTTTGGTTGTGTTTTTCTCTAAGTATACCAACAGCTATAGTAGGAACTGTTATATAAAGACTATTGATGCACTTTGAACTGCATGTCAAAATTGGATATCTCAGTAGGTAGTTTGTGAAACGGAAGAATGTGGAGCAATATTTTTTAATTTATCAGCGTAAGTAAGAATCTTCTAGAAAGGGGCAATATAAGATATGTTGGGGAGAGCAACAGTGTTTTACAGCATTGACAAATAACGGTGATTGAAACAAAGCTTAGCATAAACATTGAAAGCATATGAAGCTGGTATGCGGCGTTTTGTATGTTCTGTGAGGAGTTGACGATGTTTCCAATGTTTCCAATAGAATGGTAAGATAAATGATTTTGGTCAGAAGGGTGGGTCTATTAATTTCCAAGCACAATTTCATATGAACTTTTCAGTATTAAATTTAAAACTGTTTTTTAAGAATTCTGTTTTTAAATTTTAGAAATTTTCTGAAATTTTCTTTTGTCCAAAGCTCGACTGAGGTGAAAAATGTCATAGGCATATGTGAATAAGGAGATAATGAGATCAGAAAGAACGCAAGGCAGCTGACACTAGTCTTGAGCTCTGAGGACATAATTATTGAAATAATAAGGTGAGGTAATGGTACCTTGCGTGGCTCCTTTCTTAACTGGTATAATTCTATTCAGTGGCATTGCCATTTATCTTTCCTAAGGGGGATTTTAAGTCGTACTCGTTGCATAGCATGCATCTCACTTTTAGATCTGATGAAAGTCGGATTTAATCCTCTTATAGAAGCCCTTAAAAACATGAGAATATGGATCAGGGAATCAAAGGTGAGGCGAACATCATGATACGCCAAGGCGAGTGAACTACCTGTAAAAAAAAAATTAAACAGGGCATTAGCAACAACCATAAGAGTGTCTGCGTATCTATCGCCATGTTTAGAGGCAAACTGATGCGGAGGCGTGTAACGTTCTTCTTCAAGCTTTCTTATGAAATATAGTTCGTAAAGTTTGCATACACTGGTTGACATAGTTATGGGTTTGAAACATTTGCATTTATTGGGGGTTTTTCTTTTTTTTTCAGAATAGGGGAAAAATCTCTCATTTCGAATGTTGACGGAACCAAATATTGTGTAAAAATCACCTGCAGCAGTAACATGTTACATTCTAAAAGCACAGGATCACCATTTTTGATGTATAGAGTGTGAGTTTCATCTACGCCATGTGTTAGCTTTGACTTAAGGCGTCTAATAGTATCAGACACATATGTAGAGATACTGTTTAATCAGAGTCAGGGAATGCATGCGAAAATTGCTAAGCTCTTCTACATATTTGCTTTCAAGCTGGGGTTTGGCGGAGAGAATATAATATAAGTGAAAATGATGGGTGTAAAACTGATTGGGTTTCTTATAACATAGATACCAAATTGATCCAAGTTATAAATGCATAAATTAGATAAGTCGATGAATTGAGGAAACTAAAATAAAAAGAACAAGTTATGTAAAGCCCAGTTCATTTTGCACCACTTGTTAATTAGATGAGTCGAGGAAAAGAAGTTAAAAATAACATGTTGTTTAACGCCAAGTTCATTTTGCAGTCCTATTTTCACTTATGTTCATCGATTTTCGACAAAGAATATTATGTGCTACTTTTGAAATCATTTTGAAAACAAGTAAAAAAGATCATGTATTTATTATTTTTGGCTTTTTAGTCCTCTCTAAGACTAAAATTTGTCTTATTCAAACCTATGTACTACGGCAAGTGTGCTTACCACTCCGCTAACGAGTTTTTTTAATAGTGCTAGTTTTACACTTTTTTTGCACCTAATCATCCATTTATATTATTTTATCAAACAGTTCGTGGTAACGAACTGTAGTAAGGAGCGACCCGGCTAAATGGTAACCAGAACTAAAAAAAATTGAATTTTGATACCAATAGCTACATCAAAAGAATCGAATTTTAATGCTGATTTTAAATATATAAGTTTCATCAAGTTTAATCATACCCCTCTAAGTTAAGAGGCTGAGAAAATTTGCCTTATTTTAGAAAATAGGGGGAAACAACCCCTAAAAGTCATAGAATCTTAACGAAAATCACACCATCACATTCAGCATATCAGAAAACCCTAGTGTAGTAGTTTCAAGCTCCTATCTACTAGTTTTGTATTTTTTTGCCAGAAGGCAGATTACGGATGCGTGTTATTTTTTGTTTTATTCTTTTGTTGTTTTTTTCCCAGGGGTGATCGTATCGACCCAGTGGTCCAAAAGTCTTGCGAGAGGGCTTATTCTTACAGAAATGAAAAGTACTAGTGCCATTTTTAAGTGATCAAAACATTGGAGGGCACCTAGGCCCCCTCCTACGCTAATTATTTTCCCAAAGTCAACGGATCAAAATTCTGAGATAGCCGTTTTATTCAACGTAGTAAAAAAATTTTATAACTATGTTTTTGGGGACGACTTAATCCCCCACAGTTCCCTTGGGAGGGGCCACAAATTACAAACTTTGACCAGTGCTTACATATAGTAATGGTTATTGGGAAGTGTACAGGTGTTTTCAGGAGGATTTTTTTTTGGGAGAGTACATACATTTTTTTTGGGGATTTTTATGTTGGAGGGGGGGGGGGGGTGGGGGGTTAAGAAGAGGGGGATATGTTGGGGGAACTTTTCTTGCAGGAATTTGTTCTGGGGGAAGAAAAGCTTCATAAAGGGAGAGCAGGATTTTCTAGCATAATTAAAAAAACAATGAAAAAATAAATATTAAAAAGTTTTTTCAACTGAAAGTAAGGAGAAGCATTAAAACTTAAGAAGAACAGAACTTATTACATGTATGATCGGCTTGGCTCCTAATACCTTGCTCTTTAAGCTAAAGCCTTAAAGCAATTAAGCAATTAAGCTCTTTAAGCAATTTATTTGATGAACAAACAAAGAAAGGAATGTAAAAATCGGTGAGTTGAAGAAACGAGTTAAAAAGTGATGTTTGTCAAATTGAGCGTTTGGCGGTAAATATTTTACAAAACAGCTGTTGTAACAAACAATAGCAAATAATGCAGAAACTTAAAAGCAGTATCAAGTCTTACCCAGCTACTTTATCAGGGGCATAGCTCCAGGTTTTTTTTTATTTCGGGAAGGGGTTGGGGGGGGGTACGAGGGGTCCACTCCGGAGAGTCTAGGGGCATGGGATATATAATAACTTTCTTTTTCCAAGTTAGTGGTGATCAACTGCCCCCCCCCCCCAAATGGCACCACTCAATTTTAGCAAGGCCCAGTCAAACTCTCTTCTTGGACTCAGTTACCAAAATGGTGTGTTGAATAATATCGTGTCATTAATACGTAGTTGATTTAGTTTTTTTCTGGTATACGCTCCCTCCTCGTGGTGCAAATAACTTTCAGTTCTTATTAGAACCATGTTACAAGCAATAAAGAAGTTACAGGTTTTCGCTTTGTTTTCTCAACAGTAACTTGTTACACCACGCTTATGCCTCACACACAGCAAATATGAATAACTTTTCCAGTGGACCATAAGAGGTTTAGCTGATTAGCAGTAAAAAATACATTGTGGGAGATGTTTGTTTATTATTGCAGAAAGCGATATATCTAATGACAGCCATGGTCTGCTTTTTAACATCTTTACTGCTCCCACCATCTTTACTAATAATACTACCAAGGTAAGTGAAGCTGACCACCTGATCAATCTTTTGGTTACCCAACGTCACCTTTTCATCTTCAATTATTGACTTATTCTTACTGACTGAGCCTTCTTAACATTTATTTTCAGACCTATTCTAGCAACATAATTTTGCAAAACCTCTAAAAACTCACACATTTTCTTTACTGTTTAATTTAGGATGTTCAAATCATCAGCATAATCTAAGTCCAGGAGAGTATTTCCTCCCCATTTAATTCCGTGATCTCCCATTGCCTTTCCTATGCTCCTTTAGACACAATTCATCAAAATGAACCATATAAAGGGGGATAGAACCCAACCCTGCTTAACTTAGCAGTATCCTCATTCATCATAAACCCTACTTCTTGTCCATGTACCCCATCCTTCCTGCCTGAGTAAACAAATTCTATATCGCCTAATGTCATGCTTCCTACTCCTGTGATATGAGTTTCTGAAACTGCTAATAAGTCCAGTTTGAATCGTCTGAATTCGTTGGTCAAAATGTCGATACGACTCACTTTTAATACGATACGACATATGTTATTTTTTAACGTCGTAACATTCCAAGTTCCAATTTTCATCTACGCGTATCTGTGATCTTTCTTCCGGAAAAAAAGTACGAAATTCCATATTTTTCCAGATATGAGCTTAAAACCTCTTCAGCATGGTTCTCTGATACGGTTAGTCTGATTGTGTGATTTTCATTAAGGTTATATGACTCTTAGGGGGTATTTCTCCCTTTTTTCGAAAATAAGTCAAATTTTCTTAGGCTCGTAAGTTTTGATGGGTAGGACTAAACTTGATGTTTCATATACGTTTAATATAAGCATAAAAATCCGATTCTTTTGATACATCTATTTGTATTATAATTCTGTTTTTTAGAGTATCGGTTATGATTGAGCCGGGTCACTCCTTACTTACAGTTCGTTACCACGAACTGATTCATTATTTGGAAGTTTTTGGTCGAATTGTTCGTCTTACAGACAAAATCCTTTCTGGAAAATATTGAGTCCAAAAAACTATTCCTACATATTCGTGCTTAATATCAAAAATTAAAGTAATCATTAGAAATTAGATTTTTTGTTCTGTACAGCCAAATTTTACACACACAAAATGGATGGAAAAACTGTAGGTGATAGAAACTCTATTATTGCATTATATTCAAGTTACCTTTTCTAGTTTTTTAGGGGTCAACAGAGAATAAATTATTCTCCTTCGAAATATCTTTGTTTAAACGAGTAAATTTAGTGATGCTAAAGATTGGATGAACCAGTAGCTAAAAGTGCTTTATTTTAAACAATAAATTTGTTTTTTCGTGATTTTCATTTTTTGTCAGACATTTTCGAAACTTCAACGCACATAAACTTGTTCAATAAATAAGAGTAATTCAGTCACCAATAAGCAAATAAAATTTTAATTTTAGCTAAGAATTGAATCAAAGACTATACAAAACTGATTGGAGCGGACGCAGGATAAGAGGATCGCTTATCACTGATTTGATAGGAATTATGGACCATTTTTTTTTATATTATTTTTTTTTATTAATTAATTTGTCACTTTGCTGTGTATGCCACTGGACAATGAAAAATGGTCCAAAGCCATTTAAACTCCTACTCATAAATATTCTTTTTTTTCTGTTCCTTATAGTTTATGATTTTTTTATCAATAAGCTAGAAAACTACAAAACCAATAACAAAAAAAAAATACTGTCAAATGTTTGGTTTTGAGATATTCAACAAACTAACTAACTCTTGTAAAGTTGGATCCTACATGAATAGATTTGCATATTTTGTATTTAAAGAGTAAACAAGACATTGAAAGGTAGCAAGGACTAAGCCTCTGGTATCATGTCATCTTAAAGTGTTGCAGTAACAGTACTACTGTCGAAGTTAGTAACTGCTAGTAACAGTTAGTAACTGTACTAAATGTGCTACAGTCTGTTCTACAGTCGAAGGATTTAGTCTCAGTGCCAAGGTCTGAATCATCAGTCATCATCAAGCTTGAAATATTAAACAATTGCTATTAAATTTGTCTAACAACAGTAAGAAATGAAAATAAACCTGGTCATTGTCCCCAGCTATGAGCTACATGAAACATCCGAAAATTATGACGGTTCATATCTAGAGATTTGGACGTTCTAATATATTGGAAAGGAAACTGGTGAGTATGCCTACAAAAAATAGACAAAAACCCATATTTTTAGCTTTTTCTACTGCTATCTGAAGGTTGAGACTATCAAATACCTTGATCATGCGTGTGAACAATTCCCTAACACTTGCGTTGTCATTTTCAAAATGTTCAAGAATGCTGTCCTACGTTGCAGCCAAAACATGCACGCTGCTATGTGTATATATTCTACCTTGACTTCTATATTATCAAGTAAAACTTCCTAAAGAGCAGGCGTTGTCCAAAAAAGAAAATATCTGAGATAAAAAGTTCTCTGATAAAAACATTCGGTATTTAGTTTAAGTGGTATCTTTTCACATAACTATATCTAAGAGCATTAAGTGCTTTTGATTTGCTTGGAGTTTCACTAATTTCTAGAATAGAAATTTTCCAAATTATATCATTAAACGGTTAAGCTGATAGTAACGGGTAAACTCAGCATTTAAATAAAAAAAACGGATCAATATCACTAGTTTACCCCGGTTTACGATCATCGTTTCTCATTTTGGCTATGGTTCTTTCTTTAACCAATAGTCGGAGCCTGATTGTGTCATTTCTCTACATCTGATTCATTTAGCTTGCTTATTATTTAACATCATACTGTTTTTACGAACATCATATTTTGTAATAATAACTAAGATTATTGTAACATCTTGCTTCATTACAAGGGATATACCTTCTTCTTATTCTCTTGGAGTGGATAGCGGATTCTCACTAAAATTGGGTATTTGGTACCCGAGCCAATGCTCTTTGGGATCTAAAATTTGGGCAGCAGTTTACTAAATCAAGAACCTTGAAGTATCTAAACCCGGGATAGCAGCTTCCTAAATATGGTACCCTAGGAAACTCACTAAATTGGAAATTAGTTACGAATTTTTTTTTAATAGCCTTCTTAAGCATGAGGTAAAATGTTTTTCCTGAATATTTCTTGGTTAGGCAAACCACGGATACTTTGTAGCAGGCATACGTGTTTTGTTTTTCCGACGTTACATTTCTTGCTTTTAGGGGGAGAGAGGATGGAGCTATAACATAAACGAATAATTTTTTGCTATTTTCGTCAATCTATATTATTAACATGAAATCTACTAATTCAAGTTTTACTAGCAAAACGGTTTTTACGTAGTGATCCCGCAGGGGATCGTCAGATGCATTATCATGCTATCTACATAATTTTATTGACTTTCAGAGCGTCTAAATTACCAGTCAGCATGTCCTATTTTAGACACCTTTGTATTTCTTGGGTACCAAAATTAGCTAGTTTCTGCCCTACTTTAGATCCATAGAGGCCTGGTGAAGGTACTGAAGCACCAACTCTAGTTTTACTACAGATAGCGCAATGTTACATATGTATAATAGATGGCTCTGTTGTGGAAATGAAATGAAAGATGTGGCCTGGGATTGTTGTTCTATTAATGGTCTTAGAACTTCAGTATTAAGGTCTTTTATAGAATTCTTTAACATGCGTTGAAAAATATCCTTATATTTTCTTAACTTGTACTCACATTCACTCAAAGAATTATAGCTTTTTCTCAGGGTCAAATGCAGTAGATATCGGTAGTTTTAGCCAAAAGGTACTACTATTTGAACTTTTATCTAGATACCCCTAATTAGTTTTTCTTATTCATTTTTTTAGCTTACTTTTATTTTCAGAAAACTGAAAAAAAAGGAAACGTCAAAACAGCCAATTTAAATATTTAGCTGTGAAGACGAAACTAAAAGCTTGACAACTACGACATTCTAGACTACTGTACGTGAGAAAATGTGTAGTTAAAAGCTAGTTAAAACAAACAAACAAAATACAAATTTATGGTAAACATGAGAAGAATATTATTTTGGAAGATCTTGGCTTTTTGTTGGGAAGAAGGGGTGCAGGACAGAAGGCCCTACTAGCGGGTCTGTCCATACTTCTCCTATTTTTTATTTTTCCTTAGGAAAGACCGGCAACTCTACAGTTTCTTCAAACAAAAATTTGAAAACTTTTTTCAAAGTCAGTTTCTGTTCATTTTTTAATTCAGATTGTTTTATGATGTTTCTTAGGAATGTTTTAAAGCTTTTTGGTTAAGAACTAAAATATTACATTGTAATTTAAATTTTGAAAGAACTTGAATATTCGGCCGACAATTTGTTATTTTTTAGTTTGATGCGGTTATTTATTGTGATTTCTGTTTATTTTATTTTTCAATACTGTTCTCTATTTTTTTTTACTTATTAGAGAAGAAGCTGACGAAGGTTTATATCTCTTGCTAGAAATTGCTGAAATAAACCCTTGCAAAAGAGAAATGAATGCTCCAAGTTAATTTCGTCTTTTTCTACCATAGAGGGATGCTATTCTAAGACAATTTTGTGCCGACCTTGTTGAAGGTTCTTTACCAAGATTTTTGAAGGTTTCTTGGATCAGTATTTAAAAGGTTTTCTGACGGGATGCCTACGTAAGCGTCATATTACCAAAAAAACTTTAAATTATAACAGAATTGCGTAGTTTATGCAAAATTAAAAAATTTTAAAAGTAGTTTAAATTTAAAAGACGCCTTATCGTTCAGTCCATCTTTGTGACCGCAATTATAAATTTGGAGGTAGAAAATAATTGGCAATGCACATTGTCAACTGTAACTGCCTTCACTCTAATAGGAAAATTAAATTTAGTCAGTAAAGCAAGAAATACAGAAGTAAATGATTTATGTATCATTTGCCTTTCCATGGAATCTATCAGCCACGAGACTCATATAGAAATAGCCTCCTCTTACCATTTTGAAAGGGGTAAAGAAAGACAACCAAAAAAGAAAGACAAACAAAAAAAGACAACCGATAAAAAGAAAATGTATCTCCTTTTGAAAGAACTAGAATAAGTTTGTAAGTACAGAAAATGATAAGCAAGAATTAAACAAAGTATTTTGTAAATGAACCAAAAAATTCGTGCACAAATGTGGAATTTTCTGAAAATAAAAATATGCTTTCAGGTTTGAAGCCATCTGCCAATCAAGTCACTTCAGGAAACATTTCAAGTCAAAACTTCAGCAGCAAAACATTAAGCGTTATCCATGAGCAAGAAAGTAACCAGCTTAGTACGTTAGCGAATCTTCCGAGAAGCAAGTTTAAGCCTAATCAGCAAGCTATGCTTCATAATCAAGAAATCAGACTGAAGGTTTATAAGGAAATCAGAAAATCGGGAAAGAGTGAGTTTCTAAAATTATACCATACGATCGTTCTGGTTGTCCTGTTTATTGACGTTTCATTTATACACAGTTTTGAATGATTAAAGTCATTTTAGAAACAAAATTTTTTTTTTCATCAGGAGGCACAACAAGCAATTCAAGAAACCAGACCTTACACAAGGAAAAATTGAAAAAATTGAGAAAGTTTTTTAATAGAAACAAATAAAGAAAATTTAGATATATGCTTTGTTCCCTAGATTTTAATACGTATTAAGTTTAATTACACTAGGTATGTTTTCCAGCTGTGATATTCACTCCTTGGAAATTTCAACCTTCATGTCGTTCACTTTTCTTACTAATAATCCTGGTACATTTCTACAGTTTCTAATAATCATTCTTAATTCTAATTTATGGAACTTACTCCTCTTAACACTGACATTTAAACCCTGGAATCTCAATATTTCTAGAAATTAATTTACTTCTGAAACATGACGTCACCTGACACACAGACAGACAACTTATTTTTATATATATATAGATATCTATATAAATAAGTTGTCTGTTTGTGGATCTGTCGGGTGAAGTCATGTTTGTGTATTGACTGACGTCATGAAGTTAGTTGTCGTCATTTTTGTTATGACTGTGACGTCATTAAAGCGCCACCCCAACAGTTAGTTTAATATATTTAATATACTATATTTATATATAGATATATACATATATATTGTGATTCCTTGGCACGCTTTCTGTTCGTACTTTCTCCATCAGCTGCAAGCCTGTTTTCTTGCTGTTCTTGTGATTCCTCGGCACGCTTTCTTTTCTTACTTTCTCTATCAGCCGTAAGTTTTTTGGCATAGACTCTTTGAGCAGCTTCCTCGGCTGTTGCCATTGTAGGTTCTTCAGTCATTTTACAATTAAACATTTTTCCGTCCACGATCTTCTTGCAATAAAAAAATTGTCTTTTGAGAAGCTCCCTCGGCTGTTGCCATTGTAGGTTCTTCAGTCATTTTACAATTAAATATTTTTCCGTGCACGATCTTCTTACAATTATAAATTTGTCTTTGAACGATTTTCTTAAATACCTTTAATGACGTCATCGTCATAACAAACATGACGACAACTAACTTCATGACGACATGACGTCACTCGACAGACCCACAGACAACTTATTTATATATATATAGATATCTGTCTATATTCACAGGTGGGAAACAGGGACACAACTACAATGGCGAGTAACTAATATGGCGCGTAACGACGAAGCGCCCCCACCAACTAGGAGTTGGGGTGGCGCGAAGCCCCACCCCAACAGCTAGTACCGCTATAAACGAAAAAAGAAAGAAAAAAACTAAAAAGAAAAAATATCTAAAAAGAAAAAAAAAGAAAAAAGAAAAACTAGAAAAGAAAAATCTAAAAAAATAAGAAACTAAAAAAAGAAAAACTAAAAACAAAAACTAAAAACTAAAAAAGAAAAAAACTAAAAAAATAAAAACCAAGAAAGAAGAAAAAAAATAAAAAATAAAGAAGAAAACTAAAAAAGAGGGAAAAAATTAAAAAAACTTTATCTTCTGGGGAACTATTTATATATATATATATCTATATATATATATATATAAATTATAAATTATATATATATATATATATTATATATATATATATATATATATATATATATATATATATATATATATATATGTATATATATATATATATATATATATATATATATATATATATATATATATATATATATATATATATATATATATATATATATATATATATATATATATATATATATATACTAGACAACAAATGTTCTATTATTTAGAAAATCATAGATCAGGTTAACCTCCAGCAATTTTTGGTGAATTAAATTACCTTAGGCATCAGCCCAATCAAAAAGTATGGCGATGGTTAAATGCCTTTGGTTAAATGAGTTGGATACATCATTTTCAAGGCAAGCAACATTGTCCAGTGAGCAGTGCCCTTTTCTGAATCCTGTTGGTTCAGGGGGGTAGAGGTTGTTCCCTGTTACAAACCATTCAACCCTATTTAAAATCAGTCATTCTTGGATTTTTCCTAATGTTGTTAACATTGAATTGGCCTCTAGGATTTAATATCGTTTAAAGGCTGGCCAGGCTTAAGAATGGGATTGACTACAGCTGTTTTCCAAGATCTAGGAATTTTGTGATGGGCCCATATATGATTGTAAATGTGCAAAAGTGCATAATTAAATAAATCTGGAGTTTCTGTAATCCAATTTATATGGATTTCATCGTGTCCAGGAGTTGATTTTGGATTGCTAAGGCTGATGGCTTGCTTCATCTCTTCAAACAGGAAGGGGTTTTCAAGAGAAAGTTTATGTGAGCAGGATTTTGGCAGAACACAAAAGGGAGATCGTCCTATGGATTGTCTTACGATGTCTTTTTTTAATGCTCTGCAAACATATCAGTTTTCTCTTTGTCACTAAGAATATATCTGTTATTAACACATATATAATATTTCCTATGATCAATACGTTTATTGTAACCATTCCTTGGCTGATATAATTGTGGACTTTTGTTAAGGCTGTTTGGGAGTCAATCTGGGAACAAAACCTATCCCATGCTATCTTTTTGGACTTTCTGCATATTCTTTTTAACTTTGCTATCGCATGTTTTTACTCAAGATGTGTGGTAGGTGAGGGCTGTATCTGGAAATGCTTTCTGGCTTTTTTCTAGTTTGTTTTGCTAATTCACAGTTATCACCCCACCATGTCTTAGGCAGCCTCTTAAGATTTAGCTTTTTCTTATTACAATATTTTGGAATGGCAGCATCAGCAGCAGCAACTAACCATGATGATAATTTCTCAACTTTTTATCTATATCTAGTAGGTTATATACCTCTGAGTAATCAAAAAATACAAGTAAATCTTGGAAAAGTGGCCAGTTTGCTTTTTTGGTATTATACTTTGGTTTGGGATTTGTCGACATAAGTTGTGTGTAGCTTAATGAAATAAGAATGGCTATATGATCTGTTTGTAGTTCAGGCACCTTTGCAATATTAATCATTGCATAAAGAGATGTGGGACCAATCTGGAGATCAATTGTGGACAAACTATTATTATGAGAATCAAATCTGGTCTGGAAGTTATAAGGAGTAAACAAAGAGAGATTCGTATCATTTATCAGAAGTTGTTCTATACTTTTCCAGCCTTATTTTCATAGGTAGTTACTTCCCATAATGAACTGTGAACATTAAAATCACCAAGTATAAGAGGTTTTCCTCCAACTGTTTCTTTCTCAAAAATATCAAGGATATCTGTTTCACCTCGTGGGTTATAAAAGGATTTGATTTTTATATATTTACCCTTATTTAAGTTGACAGATACTCCAATCACATCTATTTCAAAATCGTAGCAAACTGTAGGCAAAGGGAAATGGATAATATTACTATCTATAAAAATTACTACACCACCGCCTTTCCTGTTTGTATCCCTGTCTTTACGATAGCATTTATAACCAGACAGGGTAATCGTTTTTAGTTTAAGTAGATTAGTTTCTTGAAGTCACACAATATTAATATTATTCTGTGTTATGTAATCAGATAAGTACACTAGTTTCATTGTATTAATTGATGCACAATTCCACTGGAGTAGAAAGTGGAAGTGGACATTCTGTGCGTCTTCAGCAAAAATTCAAGAATCGGATTCCGAGTTGCACCTAAGCCGGGGAACCAACAACTGTTTCTCACCTCCCCACATTCGAGTTTTAATATCTTTTCAACTAAATGTAATTGACTGTCTTTAATATTTTACATTTCAGAGACATAAAATCTCCGTAGTATCTCATTGTCTTTTGTGTCTCACATTCAGTAGGTCATCAGTACACTCTACAGAATTTTCCATACTTTAAAAGGTTCAGTTGACCATATAATTACCCTTTTCAAAAGTATTGCTTATACATTTAAATGCTAACTCCTGTTCCTTCTCCCAGTCAGTACAACCTAGCAAGAATCCTGGATCCATGTTTTTCTCTCCAACTGATCGTAAAGAGGTGCTTCAAGTTATCAAATGTCTCTCTAATAGTAGTACACCTGACTTTTTTGGCATAAGTAATAAGCTTCTTAGGACCGTATCTTCCTATGTTTGTGAACCCATTGTGCACATAGCAAACCTGTCTATGACCAATGGAGTCTTCCCAGAAATATTTAAATCAGCAATTGTTATCCCGATTCATAAAAACGGCGATCCGTCTGAGATAAGTAATTATCGTCCAATCTCACTTCTCCCAGTTACATCTAAAGTGCTCGAGAGAATTATATTCCGACGTCTTTCTCCCTTTTTATTTGGGATTCATTCTTCAGATTCGTTGATTTCTCCCCATCAATATGGCTTCCGTTCCAAATTTTCAACTGCTAATGCACTAATAGACGCCACACAGTTTATACGTTCCCAACTTGACCTTAAAAATACTGTATTGGGCTTATTTCTGGACTTTTCTAAGGCCTTTGATATGGTTGATCACAGTGTTCTATTAAGTAAACTCAACAACTTAGGGATTCGTGGAGTTCCTTTCTCATGGTTTGGCTCTTATCTCTCTGGTAGAGTACAGAGTGTGAGTCTGGGCGGGTTGACTTCACATCCCCTATCTGTCTGAAGGGGCGTCCCACAAGGCTCTGTTCTTGGTCCAATACTTTTTCTCCTTTATATTAATGATTTGGTTACGGACCTGGGTCCATCAGTGCACCCAGTACTTTTCGCTGACGATAGCAACTTTTTCATCACCGGTCCTAATTTACCATCCGTTGTCGCCTCTACTCAAACCCTTCTGAATAGAGTAGAGGAGTGGTGTCTAGTTAACTGCATGACCATTAACATCAAGAAAAGTCAGGTTGTATTATTTCGAACCCCTTACAAAAAAAATGAAGCTCAGCAAGCACTTGGCCTAAAATATTCTACCAATCTCCTCCCACAGGTCGAAGTTGCCAAGTTTCTTGGTGTTCACATAGACTCCTCCCTATCATTTGCAACACACGTGACCTACATCAGAGCCATAATTTTGCGACAGGTAAGTATGATTAATCGTGCGAATTATTTTCTTCCTACCGATATCCTTGTTACCCTTTATTACTCTTTTATTTACCCATATATCTCATACTGTGGATCTGTTTGGGGCAACACTTTTCCTTCAGTTACCAATAAATTAAAATCTGCCCAAAACCGTGCCATCAAAGCAGTTTTTCGACTGCCCCGACTATATCCCACACAGGACTTGTACTCCGATTTTGGTATTATCCCTTTTGAACAAATCATCACAAAATTAAATCTATACCTTGCATACTCCGCTTACCATAAAAATCTTCCTCCTCAATTATTATCTTATTTTAATATTAATAATTCTGAAGGCCTCTGTCTCCGTTCATCCAACCGTTCCTTCATTGTCCCCAAGTGTGTCTCTAGTTCCGCCCAGCGATCCCCCATTTATAAATCTATACTTCAATGGAATATAATACCCTCCAGTGTCGAGCTATCCACAAGTTTTCGCATGCTGTATAGCAATGTACTAAAATTTTGATATTATAACTCTCTAAATTCTTATTCAATTTGCTTTAGTTACTCATGTTTTCTCTTTTCTATTTTTTTCTCTCTTCTTCATTTTCAATTTTTTGTGGTTATGGTCCTCAACAAGTTCGCTTTCAGGATCTTTATTATTATTGGTGTTATATTGTAGTTTTATTTGAATAAATTGAATTGAATTGAATTGAATAGAATGGCTATCAAATGGAGGAATCGGCATTCGAAAAAAAGCTTATACCTTCTAGCGTAATTCATCATTACAAAACTGATATATTAAAGAAAACTTGTTGATTTTGAAACAATGCATATCTCATTGCAAACTGGTTGTAATTGTGGAATATTTTATATAAGAAAATTGTCAAAATTAAAACTGGTCACCGAATACAACACCATAGACCTTAGATCTTCATGTGCCTCCAGAGGCACCAAAGGCATCTAGGAAGAGACTCCAATCGTTTCTGTAACTGGTGGCAGTGATAAAAGATTCCCGCTCTGGTTGTAGAGAGGCATGAAGGTGACGCAAGTCGCTGTTGAAGGTACGACAGAGCATGTTTTTGGATCGTCCTCCACGGCGGGTGCCTTCGGGTAGCCAAAAGAATGTTTACTTACGGATTCTGGTGTCGTTCAGGCGCAGTACGGGGCCTATGCAGCTTCATCCGTGTCTTCGTATGGTTTCGATGAGGGATGGCTGGCCCGCAGTGTCCGTTATATGTGCATTTGTGGCTTTCTGGATCCAGTGAATATCAAGCAGGCTCCGAAGACAAGCGTTCTCAATGGAATGAATTCTTCTCTCTTGGCCTTGTTTGAGATGCCAAGTTGCCAATGCGTAGAGGAGGACAGGCAGAATGTTACTGTTGAGCAGGCAGAGTTTGAGCTGAAGTGAAAAAGTACTCAATTTTCATACTTTATTAAGCCGGTTGAAAGTGCTGTTAGCCTCACCAATTCAGGCAATGACTTCTTTGGCTATGGATCCTGTGTTTTCGATGGTTCTGCCAAGGTGTTTGAAGTTGACTACATGTTCTATAACATTGTTGCTGCATTTGATTTCCATCTGTGAGTCGCTTGTCACCATTTGTTTGGTTTTACTGGCACTGACATTAGGCCCGAATCCACCTGCTTTTGTTGAATATTCGAGAGTAATCTCTGGAGTTATATTTTGCAGGTTTAAAGTATTGCAATGTCATTAGAAACATCTAGATTGCTGAGCTGGCAAACATTTAGGTTTGGGCCAGTTGACTCAATGCTCCGCAATATATAGTCGATGACGAAAGCGAACAGTAGTGGTGATGAGACACAGACTTGTTTCTCTCCAGAGACTACTGGAAATTTACGTGATTTCCCCTCTGAAGTCCTCACACAGCTGGTTGGATCCTCGTATATGGTCATAATAAGCTTAACTATGATGCCAGGGATACTGTAATGACACAGAAGCTTCCAAAGTGACTGATGATTCAAAGAGTTGAAGGCCCTCTCGAAATCTATGAAGATCATATATAGCTTGTTGCGCCACTTGTAGCTCTCCTCTGTGAGCATTCGCAAGGTGAAAATCAGGTTGGTACAAGAGCAATTTGAGCAAAAGCCATATTATTCGTTGTGGAGACATTCGTCTAGGTGGCATTGAATGCGGGCTCGAATATTGTGGGACAGCAGCTTACCAAGGATGGAAAGTAGGCTAATACCACGTCAGTTATTGCATAGGGTAGTGTCATCCTTCTTAAACAGCTTTACAAGCGTGCTAGGACGCCAGTCTGAGGGTACTTTGGCTGTTGACCAGATGATTTTGAAGAAGTCTTTCCAATGGAGGACAAGGGTGGTTATAGAACATTTCAGCATTTTGGCTGTGATGCAGTCGTCTTCTAGTGACCTAAAATTTTTCAGTTTTTTAGCTGCTTTAATATTTCATCTTCGGAAGGAGGCTCGGTGGTGATTCCCAGCAGTATCCTTGAGGTTTTGAGGACAAAAATAGGCTCTTCATGGTGTAGCCTGTTTAAAATTTTGTCGAAGTGTATCGCCTAAATTTCCTTCTTCCTTTCGGACCCGGTCCTCAGCAGGCCATTCTCATCCTTCGCCAAACCGTCACTGGCTTTCCTTTTCCCGATGATCACATGATCTTGTAAAATGACATGCTATCTCGATTCTTTGCAGCTTCATCAGCTTTTGCGGCCTTCACTTCGTTGAACTGGCGTTTATCTTCACTTGCACTCTTCTTGACAGATTTGTCGATCAGTCTGTAAGTCTCGTTTCTTTAGATCTAGTTTGTGTCGTGGGACGAGAGAAGTTGTAGCTTGGCGATACTCCTTTTTTCTATCAGATTCCAGCTGTGGTCCGATAGCCACTGGTCCTTAGATTCCTTGTGGTACCTAAGGTTACTTTGCGCTGACTCGATGTAGATGTTCTTTATTTGTCCCCATATGCCTTCTCGATTGTCTTAGTCATCGAAAGAGAGCGCTTTAAAGTTATTATTGAGTTCAATGACGAATTTCTGCCTAATCATCTGCTTTTGGAACTTTTCGAATAATATAGAAGATTTGAAACCTTTTCCTCGATCCTCCTGAGTTTAAGGGAGAGTTAGATGATTAGTACAACGGCGGCACCTCTGTATGCTCTCACATCTTGTATATTTGAGCGGAACTCGTGGCTAAGAAGTCAGTGTTCGATCTGGTTTCTGACTGAAACACCAAGGAAAGTCCATGTATACTTGTGAACGTCTCTGTGAAGAAAGAGGCTACCACCTATCACCAGGTCATTAGCTATAGCAAACTCAATCACCATCGTTCCATTTTCATTTCGCATAGCCATGCCGTGTCAACCGAGTGTCTGCGGACAATACGATTAATCATTCCCAACGACGGCATTAAGATCTCCAAGTACTAATGTTGTATCTAGTTTCAGAATGCTGTTTACTACTGACTGTAGAGTTTGGTAGAATTCTACTTTGCACTCGATCTCTATGAAGTTTTTGGGAGCATAGCAGAATAATACAGGGAGTTTTGCCCAGCGACCCAAGAAACGTGCAACGAGTATTTTTGATGATAAGAGGGTCCATTTTAAGAGAGATCTTAAGGTTTCCCTTGTCATCATGAATGCAAATCTTTTTTTGAGCCTAGTTTCAGGACCACTGTAGATATTCGCGCATTGATTGTCGAGTTGTTTCTTTCCCGATCCAGTCCATTTTACTACGGATAATGCCAAGATATTTAACTGAAAATTTCTCATCTCATGGAGTACTTGTTCAGTTTTCGACAGTTGCAACACTGTCCAAACATTTCAGAATCAAAATTTCAGGATATTATTCGCTGTCAAGACACGCGTCCGGGGTCATGTGTTCGTCATCGTCAATGGTGATTCGGATCCGAGAAGTTGCAGGAAAGGAGAAGAGTTGCAGGAAAATTTTCTCCAGGGTTATCCCATGGTTCCCCGGAATAGATTGCGAGTCCATTGCCCGTCTCTCCTTCTTTGTCCAGACTTGGCACTGGCTGCTGCAATACAGGCATTTGCACCACAAACAGGCAGATTTCAACCACTTGTTTATTCGGAGGTCACATGTATTTTAGTTTATTAGTTAAAAACATTAGCAAAAGGTAATAAATTTTATGCTTAGAGAATAGATGTTTTGCGAACCAGCAGAATCAGGTCTTGTCTCTTGAATCTTCTTGGTTCGTATGTAATCTGATCCAGAAGAGCATTTTGAGTGACTTATGAACCTTTCAAATCCTTAAAAGGGCTTAATATCAGACTGAAGTCTAAAAGAGAGAAAACTATAAGTAACAGTTCGAATAGGGATAAATACTTTTATTAGACAGTGAAAAATTCTGTTTTGAAAATTTTTATTAGACTAAAATTCTGCTGCTGTATTTCTCTTTAGTATTTCTGCTGATGACGATCACTGTACATGTGATCACAAATATCTAGTATATCTTTTTATTGTTTTGTTCATTGTCTAATCAAAGGAATTATCGTCATTCGAACAATTATTTATCGTCATAAAAAGGCAGTGTGGTCTTCAAAATTACCTATGCCGTGGAAGTAATAATAATTTATAATTATGCAGGATGTTCACCCACCGGTTGTAGTGCATTGAACTTCACACGAGGTATTTCACTTCACACCAAAAATTTAATTTATAGAGAAATTTTCGACCTTCATTCATGTTTTGGTTAATGTAAAATTTTCCAAAGGACTCATGGTCGTTTGGAAAATATAAAATAGGACAGACACAAAAAATTCAAGTATTTTTGAAAAAAAGCAAACTGTTCAAAAAGTACAAGGCAACTGTTAGGTATAAAATGACCCAAGCCAATTTTAACCGAAACTTTTAAATAGGAAATTTTTACAATATATAAATATAAGAATCTTCTGCTTTTACTGATCCAAATACACAAAATCCTACAATTTTATAGTTTCGAGTTTTTTCCAAAGGTAATAGACTAAATACATTTTTGTTTTTATTCAGAAAAAAGAGAAAGGACATCCCTCAAAAAGGTGAGATCTTCAGGGAGATTACACAGGCAATTTGACATGATTGAGGGACACGAAATAGAGGTTTCACGCTCCTGCCTCAAGGTATGTGATATTGTGTAGGGTCACAGATGCGTCTTTCTTTATCAGGGTCTTGAAACAAACTAAAACTGAAAGTTCATGTGGTGAAATCACGAGATAGCAAAAAGAAATGCACCACATCATGCGAGTTTCTCTGTTTCTCGTAAAAAAAACCAGAGGGACAGAAAAAAAGTAAATTTAAATTAAACAACAGAAACGGTTAACTCAGAAAACAGAGGTTGTGTTCTATAGCTAAATTTTTTTGTTGTTGTATAGCTCTTTTTTCTCGAGAAACCAAAAAAATAAACTGTTTAGTTGAGCTTTTTAAGTGCATATTTTTTGTTCTAACCACAAAATCTGTATTAAGTAGATTGAACACTATTTCTCAGGGAAAGTCTTGTGACTTTCTGATTGATTTTTTTTTTTGCAATGAAGCACCAAATCTAATTGTAGTTGTGCTTTTGTTTCTGGAACCTGTCATTCACTTTTTACTCAAACAAAAGAAAAAGAAATTTTGTCCAATTGCTTTTTTTTTCTTTGTTTGATAATGGAGTAACGAAAATGGTCAATTTAGAGGCCAAAAGCTAGTCCACAACTACTAGTCTATTGCTTGAATATTTGTCACCATCTAGCCCATTGATCTTTTCTGAAACGAAGGAATAAACAAATAGGCCATACAAAGCTCCACATTTTTCGGATTTATTGTCTACACTTAGATATTTAGGGACTGAAATAATTCAACATTAGGCTAGTGAAGAGTGGAGGTTAGGCTATTTTGTCTGTCATATTGTCTGTCATATCATTATGATTAACGCGTGCTTGGCTACAACTTGCTCCTTCATTTTAAACGTAGCACTAGCCATAACTACTCAATCGTCTGGTTAACCATATAAGGTTAGGACGCTGTTCTGACGCTGTTCTGCGATTGAATCAAACGCTTGTTCATAAGACTCTGAAATAAAGGGAATGGGTATATAAACAGGTTTATAAAAGCATCAGCTCAATTTTATTAAGAAGTAAATATCTTAATGTGAACAGTGTTCCCTTAGGATGTCACAAGGATGCGCAGAGCATATGTGGTGCTTTAATTATCAATTAGAAGTGCATGAATCACCATACCCATTTGTTATTCCCACATCCATTTGCTATACCTTTTTATACACCTCATACCATACCATGCTATACCCATTTTATATACTTATTACCATTTATTCTAGAGTTGTATGTACAAGCGTATGATTCCATAGATAGAAAAGCGTCAGTGTGCACCCTAGCCTTATATAGTTAACCAGATGATTACGTAGATATGACTGGTGCTATGTTTAAAATTATTACTAATTCGGCTAAGGTAGGTAACTAAATTGGTTGTAGGTACGTCGTGACTATGAATAAAAGTGAGCAATGATTTATCTTTACTTAAACAGACCGTTCTTATAGATCAGCTGTGATAATTAAAAGAACAACATATGCCATTTTGGTCGAAATTAAATTAGAGATGCACCAGTTTTGATAGAAGAGGATTATCTTATGGAGTTGTTGTGACATTTGTCTTCCTTGTTGTCACGGAAAAAGGAGCCATACACCAAAAATAGATTATTTTTTAGTTCGATCAGAACATTTTCGGCAGAAAAGGATTATCTTACCTATAGGAAAAAGGAGACATACGCCATAAAATGGAATGATTTTGAATTCAATTGGAATATTTTGAAATTAATTTACACAACTGAAAAGAGGATTAAAAAGTTGACTTATACATTGGTCTCATTCTTCAGATGGACCGCAGCCAAGAAACTTTTTTGTATTTTTCGGTTCTTCTGAAAAGTTACGAAAACGGCTTTTAATGGCGGACTTTTAATTATCACAGTCAAGATCTTTCTCTAAAGATCCAGACAAAGGCTATGATAGAAACAAGATTGATAGACTTATCTACAAAATAGGTAATGTAGATTATTTGAATATCCTAGGAAGACATATTGCAGAAGTAAATTAATTTCTAGAAATACTGAGATTCCAGGGTTTAAATGTCAGTGTTAAGAGGAGTAAGTTCCATAAATTAGAATTAAGAATGATTATTAGAAACCATAGAAATGTACCAGGATTATTAGTAAGAAAAGTGAACGATATGAAGGTTTAAATTTCCAAGGAGTGAATATCACAGCTGGAAAACATACCTAGTGTAATTAAACTTAATACGTATTAAAATCTAGGGAAAAAAGCATATATCTACATTTTCTTTATTTGTTTCTATTAAAAAATTTTCTCAATTTTCTCAATTTTTCCTTGTGTGAGGTCTGGTTTCTTGAATTGCTTGTTGTGCCTCCTGATGAAAAAGAAATTTTTGTTTCTAAAATGACTTTAATCATTCAAAACTGTGTATAAATGAAACGTCAATAAACAGGACAACCAGAACGAACGTATGGTATAATTTTAGAAACTCACTCTTTCCCGATTTTCTGATTTCCTGATAAACCTTCAGTCTGATTTCTTGATTATGAAGCATAGCTTGCTGATTAGGCTTAAACTTGCTTCTCGAAAGATTCGCTAACGTACTAAGCTGGTTACTTTCTTGCTCATGGATAACGCTTAATGTTATGCTGCTGAAGTTTTGACATGAAATGTTTCCAGAAGTGACTTGATTGGCAGATGGCTTCAAACCTGAAAGCATATTTTTATTTTCAGAAAATTCCACATTTGTGCACGAATTTTTTGGTTTATTTACAAAATACTTTGTTTAATTCTTGCTTATCATTTTCTGTACTTACAAACTTATTCTAGTTCTTTCAAAAGGAGATACATTTTCTTTTTATCGGTTGTCTTTTTTTTGTTTGTCTTTCTTTTTTGGTTGTCTTTCTTTACCCCTTTCAAAATGGTAAGAAAAGGCTATTTCTATATGAGTCTCGTGGCTGATAGATTCCATGGAATGGCAAATGATACATAAATCATTTACTTCTGTATTTCTTGCTTTACTGACTAAATTTAATTTTCCTATTAGAGTGAAGGCAGTTACAGTTGACAATGTGCATTGCCAATTTTTTCCTACCTCCAAATTCATAATTGCGGTCACAAAGACGGACTGAACGATAAGGCGTCTTTTAAATGTAAACTACTTTTAAATTTTTTTAATTTTGCATAAACTACGCAATTCTGTTATAATTTAAAGTTTTTTTGGTAATATGACACTTACGTAGGCATCCCGTCAGAAAACCTTTTAAATACTGATCCAAGAAACCTTCAAAAATCTTGGTAAAGAACCTTCAACAAGGTCGGCAAAAAATTGGCTTAGAATAGCATCTCTCTATTGTATAAAAAGACGAAATTAACTTGGAGCATTCATTTCTCTTTTGCAAGGGTTTATTTCAGCAATTTCTAGCAAGAGATATAAACCTTCGTCAGCTTCTTCTCTAATAAGTAAAAAAAAAATAGAGAACAGTATTGAAAAATAAAATGAACAGAAATCACAATAAATAACCGCATCAAACTAAAAAATAACAAATTTTCGGCCGAATATTCAAGTTCTTTCAAAATTTAAATTACAATGTAATATTTTAGTTCCTAACCAAAAAGCTTTAAAACATTCCTAAAAAACATCATAAAACAATGTTAATTAAAAAATGAACAGAAACTGACTTTGAAAAAAGTTTTCAAATTTTTGTTTGAAGAAACTGTAGAGTTGCAGGTCTTTCCTAAGGAAAAATAAAAAATAGGAGAAGTATGGACAGACCCGCTAGTATGGCCTTCTGTCCTGCACCCCTTCTTCCCAACAAAAAGCCTAGATCTTCCAAAATAATATTCTTCTCATGTTTACCATAAATGTGTATTTTGTTTGTTTTTTTTTAACTAGCTTTTAACTACACATTTTCTCACGTACAGTAGTCTAGAATTTCGTAGTTGTCAAGCTAGGAGAAGTATGGACAGACCCGCTAGTAAGGCCTTCTGTCCTGCACCCCTTCTTCCCAACAAAAAGCCAAGATCTTCCAAAATAATATTCTTCTCATGTTTACCATAAATGTGTATTTTGTTTGTTTGTTTTAACTAGCTTTTAACTACACATTTTCTCACATACAGTAGTCTAGAATGTCGTAGTTGTCAAGCTTTTAGTTTCGTCTTCACAGCTAAATATTTAAATTGGCTATTTTGACGTTTCCTTTTTTTCAGTTTTCTGAAAATAAAAGTAAGCTAAAAAAATGAATAAGAAAAAATAATTAGGGGTATCTAGATGAAAGTTCAAATAGTACTACCTTTTGGCTAAAACTACCGATATCTACTGCATTTGACCCTGAGAAAAAGCTATAATTCTTTGAGTGAATGCGAGTACAAGTTAAGAAAATATAAGGATATTTTTCAACGCATGTTAAAGAATTCTATAAAAGAACTTAATACTGAAGTTCTAAGACCATTAATAGAACAACAATCCCAGGCCACATCTTTTATTTCATTCATTTCCACAACAGAACCATCTATTATACATATGTAACATTGCGCTATCTGTAGTGAAACTAGAGTTGGTGCTTCAGTACCTTCACCAGGCGTCTATGGATCTAAAGTAGGGCAGAAACTAGCTAATTTTGGTACCCAAGAAATATAAAGGTGTCTAAAATAGGACATGCTGACTGGTAATTTAGACGCTCTGAAAGTCAATAAAATTATGTAGATAGCATGATAATGCATCTGACGATCCCCTGCGGGATCACTACGTAAAAACCGTTTTGCTAGTAAAACTTGAATTAGTAGATTTCAAGTTAATAATATAGATTGACGAAAATAGCAAACAATTATTCGTTTATGTAATAGCTCCATCCTCTCTCCCCCTAAAAGCAAGAAATGTAACGTCAGAAGAATAAAACACGTATGCCTGCTACAAAGTATCCGTGGTTTGCCTAACCAAGAAATATTCAGGAAAAACATTTCACCTCATGCTTAAGAAGGCTATTAAAAAAAAATTCGTAACTAATTTCCAATTTAGTGAAATTCCTAGGTACCATATTTCGGAAGCTGCTATCCCGGGTTTAGATACTTCAAGGTTCTGGATTTAGTAAACTGCTGCCCAAATTTTAGATCCCAAAGAGCATTGGCTCGGGTACCAAATACCCAATTTTAGTGAGAATCCGCTATCCACTCCAAGAGAATAAGAAGAAGGTATATCCCGGGTAATGAAGCAAGATGTTAAAATAATCTTAGTTATTATTACAAAATATGATGTTCGTAAAAACAGTATGATTTTAAATAATACTACTACTACTACTACTAATAACTCACTGCAGCACCAAGCCGCCTGAGGCCAACACAGCTACGCACGCTCCTCCTCCAACCTAATCTATTTAAAGCCTCCCTCTTTACACCCTCCCAGGAAGTTCCCATTTCCTTTAAATCCTTATTTATGACATCCTCCCAACCCAGACAAGGACGACCTGCTTTCCGTGTAGCCCCAGACGGTTGGCCAAAAAGGACAATCTTCGGTAATCTGTCATCCTTCATCCGTAGAACGTGGCCTAGCCATCTCAACCTTTCTTTCATTATAGCCCCAGAAAGCGGGATTGAACCACACTTTTCGTACAACCTACTGTTTGAAATACGGTCAGTCAGCCGGGTACCCAGAACAATCCGTAGGCAATTTCTCTGGAAAACATCTAGTAAATTTTCATCTGCTTTTCGGAGTGTTTTAAATAATAAGCAAGCTAAATGAATCAGATGTAGAGAAATGACACAATAAGGCTCCGACTACTGGTTAAAAATAGAACCATAGCCAAAATGAGAAACGATGATCGTAAACCGGGGTAAACTAGTGATATTGATCCGTTTTTTTTTAATTAACTGCTGAGTTTACCCGTTACTATCAGCTTAACCGTTTAATGATATAGTTTGGAAAATTTCTATTCTAGAAATTAGTGAAACTCCAAGTAAATCAAAAGCACTTAATGCTCTTAGATATAGTTATGTGTAAAGATACCACTTAAACTAAATACCGAATGTTTTTATCAGAGAACTTTTTATCTCAGATATTTTCTTTTTTGGACAACGCCTGCTCTTTAGGAAGTTATATATCTGTCTATATTCACAGGTGGGAAACAGGGACAAAACGACAATGGCAAGTAGCTAATATGGCGCGTAACGACGAAGCGCCCCCACCAACTAGGAGTTGGGGTGGCGCGAAGCCCCACCCCAACAGCTAGTACCGCTATAAAAGAAAAAAGAAAGAAAAAAACTAAAAAGAAATTAACTAAAAAGAAAAAAAAGAAAAAAGAAAAACTAGAAAAGAAAAAACTAAAAAAATAAGAAACTAATAAAAGAAAAACTAAAAACAAAAACTAAAAACTAAAAAAGAAAAACAAAAAAAATAAAAACCAAGAAAGAAGGAAAAAACTAAAAAATAAAGAAGAAAACTAAAAACGAGGGAAAAAATTAAAAAAACTTTAAAAGGTAAAAAACTAAAAAAAGAAAAAGGGATAAAAATAAAAAAAACTATAAAAATAAAAAACTAAAAATGAGAAAAAAACTA
This sequence comes from Artemia franciscana, assembly GCF_032884065.1. Classification (NCBI taxonomy): domain Eukaryota; kingdom Metazoa; phylum Arthropoda; class Branchiopoda; order Anostraca; family Artemiidae; genus Artemia; species Artemia franciscana. The sequence goes on along the minus strand of NC_088879.1, from coordinate 15,783,700 downwards.
AAAAAGAATACAAATTAAAAAAAGGAGAAACTGAAATAAAAAAAATAAATAAAATTAAAATAACAGAAAAACTAAGAAAACATCAAAAATCTAAAAAAAAGAAAAAACAAAAAAGCAATCATTTAAAAAAACTAAAAAAAGAGGTTTCAGTTCTTTTCCATTTTCTCTACCACTATCTTAGCAAGTATTCAATAATACTTTTTTGGAAGAATAAGTATTCAAAAAAATTGAGGCTCTTTCAATTTTATTAAGTTGCTTAAAATATAAAAACTGGTAATTGCACTAATATTTCAATATATTTTCACAATGGATTAAAGTAATTCGAAAACCTTATTACAGGAAAAAAAAAATTTGAAGGTTATTAGAAAATGTTGAGCTTTAGAATGCTTGGTGCTCAAAGAAAATTTGTCCAAGTGTCAATTAATGTAAAAACGAAATTGTTCTAGAATGTTACCAACAATTGAATACCAGGACGAAACACTGGAGCAACGCAAAACCAGGCTTGCGGTTCAAAGAGAAATGGCAAGATTAGGAATGTGCAATTTACGTCAACGAAGGCGTGTCGACGAACCACGAGAGCAACGCGAAGCCAGAATAGCAGTTGACAGAGAAAGTAAAAAATGAAGGCGTGTCAAGGAACTACCAGAGCAACGCGAAACCAGACTTGATGCTGAAAGAGAAAGTAAAAAAAGAAGGCGTGTCGAGTAACTACCAGAGCAATGTGAAACCAGGCTTGCAGCTGATAGAGATGGTAAAAAAAGAAGGCGTGTCACTGTATTACAAAAAGAATGCGTGTATAATCGACTGGCATTCAAGTACTGCCCTTCCGATGATTATAGCTTGAGTCAAGATATTCAAATCGGGACTGTGTCTGAAATTTGTCTTTATTGCAAGACCTTGAAATTTAATGGTGAAATGGGAATGTGTTGCACCTCAGGAAAAAGTTAAACTTCCTCAACTGGCTGCACCACCTGAGCCATTGAAGACTTTGCTTACTGGAACTACGTCAGAGTCTAAGCGTTTTTTATTAAACATCAGAAAATATAACTCATGTTTCCAAATGACGTCGTTTGGTGCCCAAATCGAAAATCAAGATCAATTTATGTCTACTTTCAAAGTAAAAGGGCAAATTTATCATTGAGCAGGGTCCCTTCTACCATTCTCAGGTGAGAATCATAAATTTTTACAACTGTGCTTCATCAGTGATAGCAAATCTGAGAAAGAGTTAAGGGTTAAGCGTGCTGGTCATATATGTAACATTTTTAGTTCATTTCAATATTGCTTCTAATGTGTACTTTCAGACGAGATTTTTTTTTATTTTATTTCAAATGGTTTTTTAAAAATGCCAGGAAATACGGCTCCATTTCCACGAAAAAATTTCTCCTCTCCCCAAGAAGATCGTCTAAATAGTCCTGTTAAAAATTTATTTCGGATAATTATCCTTAACTTCTTTTCACAGAAGATTTGGTCCACAAAGAGAAAGTTTAAACGAATAAAAGGAATTTTGTTTAGGTATTCTGGAAAATCCTTCTAATTTAACATTTCCCCTTGAATTTAATCCTTTGGAAACCTCAATCCCAATGGAAAGTTCTCTATGCAGAAAATCCTCCTACAGAAAATTCAATCCTTTACCCGAAAAAAAACATGCTTCCAGATAACAAATATTATATTTAAACAATGAGCACATTTTATATTTTCATGACCTTTCCCCAGGGAATATGGAAGGTCATATTAGCTTAATTAATAATGCAAAGTTATTGAGTCTCTCAACTGAGCAAAATAGCCATTCTGCTGAGCAAAATGGCTACGGTAAATCAAAATTTTAATCAAGTGATTTTTGGGGGAAAAGGACGTGGAAGGGCGGCATTGACATCAAATAAATATATCTTCTGGGGAACTATTTATATATATATAAATTATAAATTATATATATAGATATATATATATATATATATATATTTATATATATATATATATATATATATATATATATATATATATATATATATATATATATATGTATATATATATATATATATATATATATATATATATATATATATATATATATATATATATATATATATATATATATATATATATATATATCTAGACAATAAATGTTCTATTATTTAGAAAATCATTGATCAGGTTAACCTCCAGCAATTTTTGGTGAATTAAATTACCTTAGGCATCAGCCCAATCAAAAAGTATGGCGATGGTTAAATGCCTTTGGTTGAATGAGTTGGATACATCATTTTCAAGGCAAGCAACATTGTCCAGTGAGCAGTGCCCTTATCTGAATCCTGTTGGTTCAGGGGGGTAGAGGTTGTTCCCTGTTACAAACCATTGTTTAACCATGTTTACAAACCGCAAAGGCTTAGTTTTCAATGAGATGGCATAGGAAAATAGTGACTAAAGAAATTGAGTGTAAATGGGATATATTTATACGGCGTATTGTGTCGTCGCTACAAATCATCCGAAGTCATAAGAGCTGTTTGCATAATTTGCAGGGGGTAAAATGCCTTAGTTTTTGACGATAATTACCACGAAGCTTACAATTTCAATAAAGAACGTAGCTAGGTTCATTTTGTGGATAGTTTTTTGTTACACACCATTAGCTGTTTGAGGCTCGGGGAAGTGTTTTGGGTGCACTTGGACTTCCCACCTCATAAATATCTGCGTAGAAAAACTTCAGAATTTTAGTAATTTTGTGCGTAAATTCGTACAGTATCCACTACCTTTTTGTAATATTGACCAGATTGTCTACTATTTTGACTGTTGAGAGTTCGATCATTGCTGATAAAACTTGATTTAAATGTACTTGTAGACAATATTTTAAAGTTTTTCTTTTCATTTTTATCTCCTGTCAAATTGACATGTTTACTTTGCATTAATTATTTGAAAACTTGTCTGTTAACTTTTTCTTATCAACCAGGTTCACAACACTGATGGGTTCGATCCTATACGGTTTTGCTTGTCAACACGACGAAATGCCGTTTGAAAACTCAAGTTTATGATCATGGAGTGTGCTATCAACCTTAGTGAAATCAGTAAGATTACACTCAAAGATTTGCTGTGGTGATGGAGCCAAGTCAATTGCAGTCGATTTAAATAGTTTAGCCAATGCTGGTCTTATGTCCAAAGAAGAAGAAGATTACTAACAAGAGGGGTAATTATTAGCAATAGATGCTTGAAAAACCCTCTTCTTCTGAACCAGATGTTTTCTTTTCAGTTTTATCTATTTTTCTTCTTTGACAGGGCACAGAAAATTGGCCGATGGTACTTATTTTGTTTCCTAATTGTATGTGGCACTTCAACATTGCCTACGGTTAAAGTCAAACAAAGGTCAGAAATAATGTTAATGAATTTCCCAGCGTACCTTGTTTAGAATAGAATTCCTAAGTCGTAGATTTGAAATGTTCAACACAGAGAGCAGATATCTACTCTTTTGTGACTTCTTCAATGTCATAATTTCGACTAGTCTTTTTTTATCATTCACCGGTAAATATGCAGTTCTTTCACGATCAAATATATTGCTAACCACAAGCAGATCTAATTTTTGATTTGTTACTCCAATAGTACCGATATCTATTTTAGTGAGAAATAAACATTATTTCTTTAAAACTAAATACAAAGGACGTTGGGCTATGTTTCCTGCTTCCACGCTTTTGCTTATGTAGCACTCTTGCCTAGAAATCCGTCTTAGTTCTAAACAAATCTAACAAGGACTTCACAAAGCTGAATTAATCTTTTCTCAAAATATGAGTAAACTATTTCACTAGAAGGTGCTAGTAAAACAGCTTACTTGGTTAGTTACCCTAACCTTTCTGGTCACTTAAAGAGGGCACTAGAACTTATAATGTTCATTTTACAGAGGCATCTCCCGGTCTTCCAGGGCCATTGGTTAAATGCTATGAGCCCTGAGAAAAAAAATAGCAAAAATAAATGTATATTTATAATCTGTATTTCTGAAAAAAAGTTCCACATTTTCGTAGATGGGAGATTGAAACAGCCACTATATGGTTCTTTGATATGATGAAGGGATATTAATTAAGATCTCTTGACTTGTTGGGGGTCTTTCGTCCCTTCTTCAAAATCAAACAAATTTTCTCAGGCTCGCAGCTTTTGATGGGTAACATTAATCTTAATGATGCTTATATATTTAGAAGCACGAAAAGCCAATTATTTTGATGCATTAATTGTCATCAAAATACTTTTTAGAGTTTTAGGTGCTACTGGTTCGAATCGGTCCTACGGTTCGATACCACGAACTTTTATTATTTATAACTTTTATTAATATAGTAATTTACTAAATGTTAGCAATAATAATGATTGTGATACCTTTTTGAAACATTCACCTCAAGTGGTCTTCTTCCCACAATCCTTTTTCCTACTAGAGTTGATCCTGTGAGGTCTACAGCTACTGTAATTGACAACATTTTTGTATCCACTTCCCTGGGAAACCACCTGTCCTCCAAAATAATATTTTCTGACCTGTCAGATCACTTTCCAATCTATTTCTCGCTACCCTCCCTACCAACTACTCAGCCCTCTAGAACTAAAACCCCTACGTATAATAGAATATATAATACTGTGAATATGAACAGGTTCACGGATCGTTTGAAATCCTTTGACTGGTCCAAGGTTTTGGATTGTCAGGATGCTAATTCAGCCACAAATGGTTTTACACAAGGACTGAGTGATCTTATCAGTTCAACCTTTCCAGTTCGTAAATCAAACCGAAAAACTAGCCATATACGCCCCTGGATGTCTAATAGCCTGATAATCTCTTCATACCGAAAAAATGACCTATATAAGTTAGCTTGCAAAACCAGTAACGTTATTGACCTGACTAATTATAAAAAATACAAAAATTTATATACCAAACTTGTCCGGGAAGCAAAAAAAATTATTATTATTCGAAAATCTCTCATTGCAAAGGGAACTTGCAAAAAATTTGGTCAACAATAAATGAAATTCTTTCAAAAAAAAGAAGTTCAAGATCTGTACCTCTTAACCTTAAGGACATCAGTGGCAGATTAATTGACCCAAGTTCAGTACCGGATGCTTTTAATATTTATTTCACTAATATTCCAAATGCTAACTCCTGTTCCTTCTCCCAGTCAGTACAACCTAGCAAGAATCCTGGATCCATGTTTTTCTCTCCAACTGATCGTAAAGAGGTGCTTCAAGTTATCAAATGTCTCTCTAATAGTAGTACACCTGACTTCTTTGGCATAAGTAATAAGCTTCTTAGGACCGTATCTTCCTATGTTTGTGAACCCATTGTGCACATAAAAAACCTGTCTATGACCAATGGAGTCTTCCCAGAAATATTTAAATCAGCAATTGTTATCCCGATTCATAAAAACGGCGATCCGTCTGAGATAAGTAATTATCGTCCAATCTCACTTCTCCCAGTTACATCTAAAGTAGGTAAAATAGGTAATGTGTAGATTATTTGAGTATCCTAGGAAGACATATTGCAGAAGTAAATTAATTTCTAGAAATACTGAGATTCCAGGGTTTAAATGTCAGTGTTAAGAGGAGTAAGTTCCATAAATTAGAATTAAGAATGATTATTAGAAACCATAGAAATGTACCAGGATTATTAGTAAGAAAAGTGAACGATATGAAGGTTTAAATTTCCAAGGAGTGAATATCACAGCTGGAAAACATACCTAGTGTAATTAAACTTAATACGTATTAAAATCTAGGGAAAAAAGCATATATCTACATTTTCTTTATTTGTTTCTATTAAAAAATTTTCTCAATTTTCTCAATTTTTCCTTGTGTGAGGTCTGGTTTCTTGAATTGCTTGTTGTGCCTCCTGATGAAAAAGAAATTTTGTTTCTAAAATGACTTTAATCATTCAAAACTGTGTATAAATGAAACGTCAATAAACAGGACAACCAGAACGAACGTATGGTATAATTTTAGAAACTCACTCTTTCCCGATTTTCTGATTTCCTTATAAACCTTCAGTCTGATTTCTTGATTATGAAGCATAGCTTGCTGATTAGGCTTAAACTTGCTTCTCGAAAGATTCGCTAACGTACTAAGCTGGTTACTTTCTTGCTCATGGATAACGCTTAATGTTATGCTGCTGAAGTTTTGACATGAAATGTTTCCAGAAGTGACTTGATTGGCAGATGGCTTCAAACCTGAAAGCATATTTTTATTTTCAGAAAATTCCACATTTGTGCACGAATTTTTTGGTTTATTTACAAAATACTTTGCTTAATTCTTGCTTATCATTTTCTGTACTTACAAACTTATTCTAGTTCTTTCAAAAGGAGATACATTTTCTTTTTATCGGTTGTCTTTTTTTTGTTTGTCTTTCTTTTTTGGTTGTCTTTCTTTACCCCTTTCAAAATGGTAAGAGAAGGCTATTTCTATATGAGTATCGTGGCTGATAGATTCCATGGAATGGCAAATGATACATAAATCATTTACTTCTGTATTTCTTGCTTTACTGACTAAATTTAATTTTCCTATTAGAGTGAAGGCAGTTACAGTTGACAATGTGCATTGCCAATTATTTCCTACCTCCAAATTCATAATTGCGGTCACAAAGACGGACTGAACGATAAGGCGTCTTTTAAATGTAAACTACTTTTAAAATTTTTTAATTTTGCATAAACTACGCAATTCTGTTATAATTTAAAGTTTTTTTGGTAATATGACGCTTACGTAGGCATCCCGTCAGAAAACCTTTTAAATACTGATCCAAGAAACCTTCAAAAATCTTGGTAAAGAACCTTCAACAAGGTCGGCACAAAATTGGCTTAGAATAGCATCTCTCTATGGTATAAAAAGACGAAATTAACTTGGAGCATTCATTTCTCTTTTGCAAGGGTTTATTTCAGCAATTTCTAGCAAGAGATATAAACCTTCGTCAGCTTCTTCTCTAATAAGTAAATAAAAAATAGAGAACAGTATTGAAAAATAAAATGAACAGAAATCATAATAAATAACCGCATCAAACTAAAAAATAACAAATTTTCGGCCGGATATTCAAGTTCTTTCAAAATTTAAATTACAATGTAATATTTTAGTTCCTAACCAAAAAGCTTTAAAACATTCCTAAGAAACATCATAAAACAATGTGAATTAAAAAATGAACAGAAACTGACTTTGAAAAAAGTTTTCAAATTTTTGTTTGAAGAAACTGTAGAGTTGCAGGTCTTTCCTAAGGAAAAATAAAAAATAGGAGAAGTATGGACAGACCCGCTAGTATGGCCTTCTGTCCTGCACCCCTTCTTCCCAACAAAAAGCCAAGATCTTCCAAAATAATATTCTTCTCATGTTTACCATAAATGTGTATTTTGTTTGTTTGTTTTAACTAGCTTTTAACTACACATTTTCTCACGTACAGTATAGTAGTCTAGAATTTCGTAGTTGTCAAGCTAGGAGAAGTATGGACAGACCCGCTAGTAAGGCCTTCTGTCCTGCACCCCTTCTTCCCAACAAAAAGCCAAGATCTTCCAAAATAATATTCTTCTCATGTTTACCATAAATGTGTATTTTGTTTGTTTGTTTTAACTAGCTTTTAACTACACATTTTCTCACGTACAGTAGTCTAGAATGTCGTAGTTGTCAAGCTTTTAGTTTCGTCTTCACAGCTAAATATTTAAATTGGCTATTTTGACGTTTCCTTTTTTTTCAGTTTTCTGAAAATAAAAATAAGCTAAAAAAATGAATAAGAAAAACTAATTAGGGGTATCTAGATGAAAGTTCAAATAGTACTACCTTTTGGCTAAAACTACCGATATCTACTGCATTTGACCCTGAGAAAAAGCTATAATTCTTTGAGCGAATGCGAGTACAAGTTAAGAAAATATAAGGATATTTTTCAATGCATGTTAAAGAATTCTATAAAAGAACTTAATACTGAAGTTCTAAGACCATTAATAGAACAACAATCCCAGGCCACATCTTTTATTTCATTTCCACAACAGAACCATCTATTATACATATGTAACATTGCGCTATCTGTAGTGAAACTAGAGTTGGTGCTTCAGTACCTTCACCAAGCGTCTATTTATCTAAAGTAGGGCAGAAACTAGCTAATTTTGGTACCCAAGAAATATAAATGTGTCTAAAATAGGACATGCTGACTGGTAATTTAGACGCTCTGAAAGTCAAAAAAATTATGTAGATAGCATGATAATGCATCTGACGATCCCCTGCGGGATCACTACGTAAAAACCGTTTTGCTAGTAAAACTTGAATTAGTAGATTTCAAGTTAATAATATAGATTGACGAAAATAGCAAACAATTATTCGTTTATGTAATAGCTCCATCCTCTCTCCCCCTAAAAGCAAGAAATGTAACGTCAGAAGAATAAAACACGTATACCTGCTACAAAGTATCCGTGGTTTGCCTAACCAAGAAATATTCAGGAAAAACATTTCACCTCATGCTTAAGAAGGCTATTAAAAAAAAAATTCGTAACTAATTTCCAATTTAGTGAAATTCCTAGGTACCATATTTGGGAAGCTGCTATCCCGGGTTTAGATACTTCAAGGTTCTGGATTTAGTAAACTTGTGCCCAAATTTTAGATCCCAAAGAGCATTGGCTCGGGTACCAAATACCCAATTTTAGTGAGAATCCGCTATCCACCCAAGAGAATAAGAAGAAGGTATATCCCGGGTAATTTAGCAAGATGTTAAAATAATCTTAGTTTTTATTACAAAATATGATGTTCGTAAAAACAGTATGATGTTAAATAATAAGCAAGCTAAATGAATCAGATGTAGAGAAATGACACAATAAGGCTCCGACTATTGGTTAAAAATAGAACCATAGCCAAAATGAGAAACGATGATCTTAAACCGGGGTAAACTAGTGATATTGATCCGTTTTTTTTTTATTTAACTGCTGAGTTTACCCGTTACTATCAGCTTAACCGTTTAATGATATAGTTTGGAAAATTTCTATTCTAGAAATTAGTGAAACTCCAAGTAAATCAAAAGCACTTAATGCTCTTAGATATAGTTATGTGAAAAGATACCACTTAAACTAAATACCGAATGTTTTTATCGGAGAACTTTTTATCTCAGATATTTTCTTTTTTGGACAACGCCTGCTCTTTAGGAAGTTATATATCTGTCTATATTCACAGGTGGGAAACAGGGACACTACTACAATGGCGAGTAGCTAATATGGCGCGTAACGACGAAGCGCCCCCACCAACTAGGAGTTGGGGTGGCGCGAAGCGCCACCCCAACAGCTAGTACCGCTATAATAGAAAAAAGAAAGAAAAAAACTAAAAAGAAAAATAACTAAAAAGAAGAAAAAAAGAAAAAAGAAAAACTAGAAAAGAAAAAACTAAAAAAATAAGAAACTAATAAAAGAAAACTAAAAACAAAAACTAAAAACTAAAAAAGAAAAACAAAAAAAATAAAAACCAAGAAAGAAGGAAAAAACTAAAAAATAAAGAAGAAAACTAAAAACGAGGGAAAAAATTAAAAAAACTTTAAAAGGTAAAAAACTAAAAAAAAGAAAAAGGGATAAAAATAAAAAAAAAACTATAAAAATAAAAAACTAAAAATGAGAAAAAAACAAAAAAAGAATACAAATTAAAAAAAGGAGAAACTGAAATAAAAAAAAAAAAAAAAAAAATTAAAATAACAGAAAAACTAAGAAAACATCAAAAATCTAAAAAAAAGAAAAAACAAAAAAGCAATCATTTAAAAAACTAAAAAAAGAGGTTTCAGTTCTTTTCCATTTTCTCTACCACTATCTTAGCAAGTATTCAATAATACTTTTTTGGAAGAATAAGTATTCAAAAAAATTGAGGCTCTTTCAATTTTATTAAGTTGCTTAAAATATAAAAACTGGTAATTGCACTAATATTTCAATATATTTTGACAATGGATTAAAGTAATTCGAAAACCTTATTACAGGAAAAAAAATTTTGAAGGTTATTAGAAAATGTTGAGCTTTAGAATGCTTGGTGCTCAAAGAAAATTTGTCCAAGTGTCAATTAATGTAAAAACGAAATTGTTCTAGAATGTTACCAACAATTGAATACCAGGACGAAACACTGGAGCAACGCAAAACCAGGCTTGCGGTTCAAAGAGAAATGGCAAGATTAGGAATGTGCAATTTACGTCAACGAAGGCGTGTCGAGGAACCACGAGAGCAACGCGAAGCCAGACTAGCAGTTGACAGAGAAAGTAAAAAAAGAAGGCGTGTCAAGGAACTACCAGAGCAACGCGAAACCAGACTTGATGCTGAAAGAGAAAGTAAAAAAAGAAGGCGTGTCGAGTAACTACCAGAGCAATGCGAAACCAGGCTTGCAGCTGATAGAGATGGTAAAAAAAGAAGGCGTGTCACTGTATTACAAAAAGAATGCGTGTATAATCGACTGGCATTCAAGTACTGCCCTTCCGATGATTATAGCTTGAGTCAAGATATTCAAATCGGGACTGTGTCTGAAATTTGTCTTTATTGCAAGACCTTGAAATTTAATGGTGAGACAATGGGAATGTGTTGCACCTCAGGAAAAAGTTAAACTTCCTCAACTGGCTGCACCACCTGAGCCATTGAAGACTTCGCTTACTGGAACTACGTCAGAGTCTAAGCGTTTTTTATTAAACATCAGAAAATATAACTCATGTTTCCAAATGACGTCGTTTGGCGCCCAAATCGAAAATCATGATCAATTTATGTCTACTTTCAAAGTAAAAGGGCAAATTTATCATTGAGCAGGGTCCCTTCTACCATTCTCAGGTGAGAATCATAAATTTTTACAACTGTGCTTCATCAGTGATAGCAAATCTGAGAAAGAGTTAAGGGTTAAGCGTGCTGGTCATATATGTAACATTTTTAGTTCATTTCAATATTACTTCTCATGTGTACTTTCAGACGAGATTTTTTTTTTATTTTATTTCAAATGGTTTTTTAAAAATGCCAGGAAATACGGCTCCATTTCCACGAAAAAATTTCTCCTCTCCCCAAGAAGATCGTTTAAATAGTCCTGTTAAAAATTTATTTCGGATAATTATCCTTAACTTCTTTTCACAGAAGATTTGGTCCACAAAGAGAAAGTTTAAACGAATAAAAGGAATTTTGTTTAGGTATTCTGGCAAATCCTTCTAATTTAACATTTCTCCTTGAATTTAATCCTTTGGAAACCTCAATCCCAATGGAAAGTTCTCTATGCAGAAAATCCTCCTACAGAAAATTCAATCCTTTACCCCAAAAAAAACATGCTTCCAGATAACAAATATTATATTTAAACAATGAGCACATTTTATATTTTCATGACTTTTCCCCAGGGAATATGGAAGGTCATATTAGCTTAATTAATAATGCAAAGTTATTGACTCTCTCAACTGAGCAAAATAGCCATTCTGCTGAGCAAAATGGCTACGGTAAATCAAAATTTTAGTCAAGTGATTTTTGGGGGAAAAGGACGTGGAAGGGCGGCATTCACATGAAATAAATATATCTTCTGGGGAACTATTTATATATATATAAATTATAAATTATATATATATATATATATATATATATATATATATATATATATATATATATATATATATATATATATATATATATATATATATATATATATATATATATATTATATATATATATATACATATATATATATATATATATATATATATATATATGTATATATATATATATATATATATATATATATATATATATATATATATATATATATATATATATATATATATATATATTTATATATATATATATATATATATATATATATATATATATATATATATATATATGTATATATATATATATATATATATATATATATATATATATATATATATATATATATATATATATATACATATATATATATATTCTAGACAACAAATGTTCTGTGCTCTAGACAACAAATGTTCTATTATTTAGAAAATCATAGATCAGCTTAACCTCCAGCAATTTTTGGTGAATTAAATTACCTTAGGCATCAGCCCAATCAAAAAGTTTGGCGATGGTTAAATGCCTTTGGTTGAATGAGTTGGATACATCATTTTCAAGGCAAGCAACATTGTCCAGTGAGCAGTGCCCTTTTCTGAATCCTGTTGGTTCAGGGGGGTAGAGGTTGTTCCCTGTTACAAACCATTCAACCCTATTTAAAATAAGTCGTTCTTGGATTTTTCCTAATGTTGTTAACATTGAATTGGCCTCTAGGATTTAATATCGTTTAAAGGCTGGCCAGGCTTAAGAATGGGATTGACTACAGCTGTTTTCCAAGATCTAGGAATTTTGTGATGGGCCCATATATGATTGTAAATGTGCAAAAGTGCATATTTAAATAAATCTGGAATTTCTGTAATCCAATTTATATGGATATCATCGTGTCCAGGAGCTGATTTTGGATTGCTAAGGCTGATGGCTTGCTTCATCTCTTCAAACAGGAAGGGTTTTTCAAGAGAAAGTTTATGTGAGCACGATTTTGGCAGAACACAAAAGGGAGATCGTCCTATGGATTGTCTTATGATGTCTTTTTTTAATGCTCTGCAAACATATCAGTTTTCTCTTTGTCACTAAGAATATATCTGTTATTAACACATATATAATATTTCCTATGATCAATACGTTTATTGTAACCATTCCTTGGCTGATATAATTGTGGACTTTTGTTAAGGCTGTTTGGGAGTCAATCTGGGAACAAAACCTATCCCATGCTATCTTTTTGGACTTTCTGCATATTCTTTTTAGCTTTGCTATCGCATGTTTTTACTCAAGATGTGTGGTAGGTGAGGGCTGTATCTGGAAATGCTTTCTGGCTTTTTTCTAGTTTGTTTTGCTAATTCACAGTTATCACCCCACCATGTCTTAGGCAGCCTCTTAAGATTTAGCTTTTTCTTATTACAATATTTTGGAATGGCAGCATCAGCAGCAGCAACTAACCATGATGATAATTTCTCAACTTTTTATCTATATCTAGTAGGTTATATACCTCTGAGTAATCAAAAAATACAAGTAAATCTTGGAAAAGTGGCCAGTTTGCTTTTTTGGTATTATGCTTTGGTTTGGGATTTGTGGACATAACTTGTGTGTAGCTTAATGAAATAAGAATGGCTATATGATCTGTTTGTAGTTCAGGCACCTTTGCAATATTAATCATTGCATAAAGATATGTGGGACCAATCTGGAGATCAATTGTGGACAAACTATTATTATGAGAATCAAATCTGGTCTGGAAGTTATAAGGAGTAAACAAAGAGAGATTCGTATCATTTATCAGAAGTTGTTCTATACTTTTCCAGCCTTATTTTCATAGGTAGTTACTTCCCATAATGGACTGTGAACATTAAAATCACCAAGTATAAGAGCTTTTCCTCCAACTGTTTCTTTCTCAAAAATATCAAGGATATCTGTTTCACCTCGTGGGGGTCTCTCGAAAACAGGCCTAGCCGTTCACGGCATGTTAGTAAACAGGTTTCTTGCGGCCATGCCAATTTCATTAAAAAAGACACAGATATCGAATCCGGGCACGTCTTAGACCTGACGTCACAAAACTTGTTTTTCTTAATAGGCTAATAGGAAGGTGATGACATGCCGGTTCTAAACCAAAAAGGACGCTTTTGAAAAGTGGTGCGCTTAGGCACTACGTCAAAAAACTGGTTTTTGTTCCATAAGCTAATATGAACCAATGGCAAATGTATTTTCGCTTAATAATTATGGATCCGCTGGAATTCAGTGGTACAATAAATACTTTGATCAAAAGATGGCAGTTGAGAGATAAATTAATGTCTAAAAAAGGGATGTCTTTTAAATTTAGGATTTATGAATGACTTCTTCTGAGGTGTAGGATCTACAAAAATAAATGTAGATATTTTATTTAAAAATATATTTGTTCATTTATGTATAAATTATATTTTTGGAGGATATTGTACAGAAAATTTAGTTAAACTTTGTAGATGGTTTTCGTTCAAATAGGATTTTTTTTTATTTTTGCTTGTTTTATATCTAGTGGGACTATTATTGAAACGGATTTATATGGCCATATTCCTTGGAAAAGGGCAATTCTATCCTATCTGGAATTATTGTTTTATCCTCATATCCTTTCACTCTATTCGGTAAACTTTAATTCTCCTAGCCTTTGTCTCATACCTATCTAGTACTCGTTGGTATTGAAAAAAAAAATTAAAAGAAGCATTGAATCGATAAACTTTATTAGAAACAAGAGACTGTTTTATAAAATACACAGTCTTTTCTTCTTTTACTCACAGATTAAATTTTCTGATCTGGTACAGAGAATACTTCCGTTATCTTTGGTCCTTGGATTCGTTGCAGCTGCAAACATTTTGTAGCCTTAAAGAAAATGAAAGATTTATAGTCCTATAATATCAACACTAACGGACATTTAACAAATTATCGTAAAGCCTCGAGGGTCATACTTCGGCCAAAAAATTTCACTTGAAATCCAACCCTATTCTGTAGTTTTGATAAAAAGATAAAAAATCGAAATAATAAACAAAGCAAAAGATACAACCAAGTATAGGAGACTTAATTCATGAAATGACTTATGTAATAATAATAATACAGGCCAGAAATAATTTAGAAACCCTCTAGGAAGCTTAAAAGCTGGTTTCATAAAATGAAAGATATATTTTCAATTACAATTTAGTCATTTGATTTGTTAGATGAAGACTCAAATTTATGAGTTTCAAAAATGATTTAGATCATATTTAATGATGCTCTGTCTGTAGTGACTTGTCAAAATTCCAAAAGAAGATTTCTTATAAAAAAAAATCTAAAACAGTTACTTTGCAAAAATTATTATTACATTTATTATTACAGATATCTTGACTAAAATGAGAAGCAAGAAGGGTTTTATTTTTTGAGATTATATACCCTTCTGCTCTCCAAATGGCACTTGAGATATTATTTTTCTTGAAAGAATACAAACCTGTGGATGTTGATCAGGCATGAAAAACGGCACTTAATGTGTAAAAACACTAAGCCATGCATTAATGTAATGGATATTAAATGAAGTTTTTTTTTCTAAAAGTAAGGAACACCATTAAAACTTGAAATGAACAGAAATTATTGTTTATGAAGGGGTTATTCTCCTTTTCCGTACCTTGCTCTTTACGTTAAAGCTTTTAAGTGCTTTAAAAAAAACTTCTTTTCTAATTAAGCGACCCGTGTTTCAGTAGTTGTTCTTAAAAAATTGTGACAGTCAAATTAGCATACATAGCAACGTATTGAGGGGGGGGGGGTGGCAGCCCCTTCATATACAAAATAAATTATGTTCATTTGTTTTAAAGATCTTTACTTATAGTTAAAAAAAATCGTATTTTTTAATTCTTTTAAATCGCCCCAGGTAGAAATTCCTACAGAATTTTCCCCCAGAAATTTCACTCTCCATGAAAAATTCTACCACAGAAACTCGCCCCAATCACAAAATATCACGCTCCGAAAGTGTCTATGCTTCCCAAAAACAAATTATATACGTAGATCTTACAAATTTCATAGCTTAAAGATGTCGGAAAGGCCTTAAATACAATACGTAGTTAAGATACAGATTGTATACTCTTCCCTGCAAAGATACTTAGGGATATGCAACCGTTTTTTACGCGTTTCTTTAAGTGATTATAACGGTAAAACCTATTTGTTTTAGAATGTCAAGATGGAGTTCATTCCATCAAAATCTTAAAATTTAGTCATTTTTAAATAACAAATTTGTAATTTTTTGTACTTTTTATTCCTACAAAACAATAATTGTAACGGATATTAACTGAAGAAGTCTTTTTTGGAAAGTAAGGAGCAAAATTAAAATTCAAAACAAGCAGAAACTGTTTATGAAGGAGTCGCTTCCCTCCACAATGCCTTGCTCTTTACGCTAAAGCTTTAAGGACTTTACGAAATGCTTCCTTTTCTATTCAAACGACCAATGTTTATGCAGCTGTTCTTAAGAAATTTGGACAGTCAAACTTCAGCGTAAATAACAGTATTGAGGAGGGGGATATTCCCTTCATATACAAAAGTAAATCCTGTTCATTTGAGTTTTAATGATCTTTACTTTCAGTTAAAAAATCTGTTTTTTTTTATTCTGATCATTTTTAAATAACGCCCGTAGATTTGGTTCACTCTTCTTAAATATTTCCTTCTCATAGGAAACTCATGCGTAGGAATTTCTACCATGTAAACTAATTCCTGTAAAACCCCCTCCAGACAGTTAGAAACTCGCCCCCGTAAATTTTCTTGCGGTCGATTCAGCTTGAAAAATGCTCCTTAGCATGCTGTCATTTGAAAATACTAATTTCCAATAATTTCCTCAATAGCTTCTGAAATCCTCTCTTTCCGTAAAATATTTTTTTCTGGAAATCCAAAATGAAAATAGCCTCAGAATAATTTTTCCTGAACGATCTTCAGTAAAAATCTGACTTTGGAAAGAGATTATGACAATTAAAAATAATTTCGAACAGTAATTCTATCAGATCGCCCCATGTAGAATTTTCCATGGAAAACCCCCTCCCCCAGAAATTTCCCTCTCCATTAAAAATTCTACCAAAGAAACCCACCCTAGGCACAAAATTCCCCCTCTCAAAAAGTGTCTGTATCCTCTCAAAAGTGTCTTATTCTATAACAAATACTATGCGTACAGATTGAATACATTTCATAGCTTACAGGCGTCTCCCTGTGGCTTGGGGGGGTTATTTTTACTCCCCACAGTAGTTATTACCGCTCTCTCAAAATTTTGATCAGATAACTTTAGAAAACAAAGGACTAGTAAAATGTTTTATTATTTCAAATCGTATTTTGTTGATAAACAATAGGTTTGTTAGGAAAGGCCTTGAATATAATGCACACTTACGATATAAATCGTTTATTCTTCCCAACAAAGATGCTTAAAGATATGCAACCGTTTTTTAGCTGTTTCTTCGAGTGATCATAATGGTAATATTTGTTTTAGGATGTCAAGATAGAGCTCATTCCAGCAAAATATTAAGATTTAATCATTTTTAGATAACAAAATGTCATATCAAATTTGTCATTTTTTGCACTTTATACTCCCACAAAAAAGAGAATTTGGATTAAAATTTTAAACATTAAGGTCAAAACTGTTATCGAGGGTATTTTGATATATACAATTAGTTTAAAAATATCTAAAGCTTATACAGAGCATTTAAGTTTCAGGGCACATTTGTGGTTCAGTTGAACATTCATTTCCAAAATATATGTAATCCATTATCAAGAAAGAGCGACACAGCCCAATAGCAATGGAAATTTAAAAAGGGAATTTATTCGTCAAAAGCTACAGGTGTGAGGAAATTTCTCAGCTTTCTTTCCCTTTCTCAGCCTTCGCTCTTTAAAGCCTAGGAACGACGCATCAACGGATGATAGATGGAATTATCCATCAACAAAACAAAGAATGACCTATGCGTTTTTTGGAACACGTATTTCAGAACATTTACTTTGGCAGCCATCATTTTTTTTTTTTTAGAGAGAGAGAAAGATGGTTTTATTAATATAATTAAGCAAAACAAGCAAATGGCCCGAAGCAAAGCAATTATCTTATGAGCAATAGGTTAGTTCAATAGAGAATGTATAGCATTGGCTATTTCAATTGAATGCTACAAGTTTTTTGTTAGATCTAAGTTTTATTTAAATACTGGGCATATACACAATATATTCTCTTTTTAATTCCCACTGTGTCGAGAATTCAAACTCAAAAATATGGGCAGAATTTCTTTGTTTCAACCCATGATTTGTAATCTGACTTTGTTACTGAATATTGAAAAAGTATTTATATTTAAAAAAACACTTATTGATGGCAGCTTTTACGAAGCATTAAACCAACTTATTTCATTGAACGAATTTACTGTTATTAAGATGAAAAATATCCCAATTTTGTGCATATAGCTACCTAATTTGATTGTCCCGTTTGAAGGTTTATCTTTAACCTAATGATTCGAAACTAGAATAGAGATTTACACATAATACAAAGGCAAAAAACACCACAGCTTCTTTAACTTATCTTTTCTGCAGCTAAGCAAAAGACATCATTAAAAATATGCAACTTATAAAATTTCAGAGAATAGTTTGACACTACAATCCTTCAAAACCTTCAGCCATGATTATGCATTATTTCTTCCTTCATTCGTTCTGTCCATTAATCTTCTAGGATCTTTTCGAATCCCAATTTCCTGAAAATAATGTCATTAATTAATTAATTGCTTAATATTATTCTGGTTTAATATTATTCTGATTCTATATTTGGGCTTACATTTAGTATTTTCTCTGCTGCTTACATGAAAACTATTTGAATAATTAAGGTCATTTGAGCCCATGTGAAAAGACTTTCAAGAAAAAATGATTATATTGAAAGTAGAGCGAAAAAAATCAGATGAACAGATCAAATTGCTCCTTAGCCCATGCAAAAAATCTATAAATAGCTCAAACAAGTTAACCACTGAAGTTTTCATATACTTGTACTTAGGCAAAGACAGAACTTAAAAGGAAACCCAAACCCTCTCCCCCAAAATATACATTTTATTTTGCAAAAAGTTTCACAACAAAGACTAACAAAGACAATAAAGACTAAACCGTAAAATTATAATCTAAGTGTTCTCTTTATTGTTTTTTTTTTCGACTAAGATGTATTTTTGCTTAAGGGTATATAGACAGAAATTATCATAAAGAAGACTATCGTTTCTATTCCTTTTAAAGTAAAATACAAATAATTTGAAATTTAGGGAAGTATAATCTAGGAGAAGCAGTAAGGACTGTCACATTCTGAGATGATATGTCAGAGTAAAATTAAACACTAACGAATTAACAAAATAAAATGTTTTTTTCTTATAGTCATTTCTTATTATCTTTCTACCGAAGTTCCTTCATCAAAATGTTTAAATACTGTTTCATATATTTCCCTAATATTATACTGATCTGTCTGAGGAGAAGGGGGGGGGGGCAAAAGTACACTGATGTGCCATTGACAGAGAAAGGTAGCGTAACTCAATAACCTTTTTGTAGCCGCTTATCTCTTCTGTAAAATTGGGATTAATCGACTAATCTTTGCTTCACGTTTTCCTACGAAAAAAATTATAACCCTATAAGAGTGTGGCTGACTCAACCTGAACCAAAGTGCTATATCTGATTTAATCTTTAAGTACAAAAGAAATCAAACTTAAAGTTTTTTTTTCTTCCCCGGTTCCATCTTAGGTCTAATCAGCCAGTTTCCTTGGCAGTTCCTTGGATGCTAGGCAGTTTCCTTTGGTCTCTTCTAATTGTTATTTACGGTTTTATTTGAGTTGTTATGACATTATCAAGGTTAGATCCCTGCTTAAAGCTTCCCCAAACATAGTGTTTGAAATTTTTTTTTTTCAAATGAAAGCATGAACTAGTCTGATGAAATTTTAAGAGGATAGAATTGTCCATGGGGAATTTTACGGGGGGGGGGGGGGGTTTAGTTTACATTAGATAACTTTTCAAGGACAAGTTTCCCATGAACAAAGTGAAATTTTCATGAAGGGAAAACCAGAATTATTTAAAAAATAATCAGAAACTCAATAATAGTTTTTTTTGACTGAAAGTAAGGAGCATCCTTAAACTGAAAATAGTGGGAAATTAGGCCATATATGAGGGAGTTCATTAGAATAAAAAGCTCTTTCAAAAGGACTAAATACACTAGCATAAATAGAAAGGTATCTAGGAGCAATATAAAGAACAAAGTATGACCCCCCCCCCCCCTTATATGCGGTATAGTTCCTGTTCGTTTTTACTTTTAATGCTGCTCCTGATTTTCAATTGTTTTTTTTTATTTACACAAAAAGGAATTGACAGTTCATAGACCAAAAATAGGCACGAACTACAGATTGAATATTTGAATATGGCCATGTATTGTACTTTTTCGACGACCAACTTTCAGAAGTATGGTCAATTATGTGAACAATTTATAGAGCCTTAGCTGGAATAATCATTTTCTCTTACAGCTAGGATTGAAGCTGAATGAGTTCCGTACCTATTTCGTATATTTTGCTCAGAAAAATTCATATTTATAAAAAGCCTCAAAGCTAACATTAAATCTGTTTTGGGGAGAGGGGCATTTCAAAATTTTAATTGCTGTACATGTTAAAAAACATTACATATACCTTACAATACATTTAGGCTTTATTGTTTGACGTCATCAAGTCATTTACTCTGACCTACTACACCAAATGATTACACTTTTTTTTGGGTCTTTGATAGACAATAACAATAGAAGAAAAAGACGGCTCTTATTGAATCACTATATAATCAATAAAAAAAAATTCGTGAATCTAAAAGAAAGACGTTTTTCCTTGGCTCGTAGATGCTTTTGTCAACATTCATTAAATCTACCCGAATCGGGTTCATTTTCTTGTTTTATTTACTATGTTTTATGGCACAGATAAAGGAATAGTATTACAAGTACCTCTTGATGTCATAATTCCTTCATTTTTAAAAAAAATTAGAGCTTATCAACGGCCCCTTTCATAACAGAAATATTATAAAGTTGGTATACATTTCTTGAAGTCAAATTTTTTTGAACATAACATACACGTTTTTTAAACGTTAGTAAATAACTTTATCCCCTGAATTCTCTGACATCTCTTGTCTACTAATTTTTAGCTAAAGCACCCTTTTAGGAGTGGTACCATGCAGAAGATTTATATATATATATATATATATATATATATATATATATATATATATATATATATACATATATATATATATATATATATATATATTTGTCAATGCTACAAAAAGAGAACGTGGCCTATCTGATGGCAACGTTCACCTCTAACTTGTCAGCAGAAAGCTAGGCAGTTATTTTTATTAATTGGTTTAAAAGTTAGAACATGGTAACGATCAGATTCTGATTTGAATTTGCCTCTAGGAAAAAACTCCTTGACTTTGTCCCTTCGTGTGTGCAACCGAATTCTTCTTGTTTTTTTTTTTTTTTTTTTTTTAACAGCTTTTGTAGACTCGGGTTTCAAGTGTTTTATGAATTTCCATTTTTTGTTTCGGAACTTGTCTGTATTTCATGATAAAAAATACTGTCGGTACATACCCGTGAAAATTTCATGTCGCAAAGATAAAACGAAAATTCATTTATTAAGGCAAATGGTGATTTTTAATCTGAAGCAAAACTACACATGATGACCATTTAACAGACAGTTAGGTATAATGTCAATCAAAATTGAATGGTCATAGAATACGAATCAATAAGTTTCATATAATTCGAAACACTAGAACAGTATTAGTATTAAACACAAACTAATCATTTTTTAGCCCTGAAATTAAAAAGTAAAATGCGTATAATATTGAAAAATACTAGCATTCTCCATTGCATCAAACAGTTCGTGGCAACAAGCTGTAAGTACCGGGTGACCCGGATCAAGAGTAATCGAAGCCCTAAAACACAAATATTTGATAATAGTACATACTACAAAAGAATCGAACATTCAAGTTGATTTCAAAAATATAGAGCTCATTAAGCTTAATGGTACCCATTAAAAGTTACGAGCCAGTGAAAATATGACCTATGTCTGAAAGAGGAAAAGCAACCAAAACAGGTTATCTAAATGGAAATCACACTATCATATTCAGCACATCAAATAACCCTATTTTCAAGTTTCAAGATCCTATATGCCAAAATGCGGAATTAAATTTTTTTACCACAAACAAAATCACGTATGTTTTTTGTGTTTGTTGTTTTTTTCAAGGAGTGACCAAATCGGACAAGGTGATCCTATAAGATTGGGAGACGGCTTACATACATTCGGTGCAAAAAGAAAGAACTAAATTATTTTTTGCACAATATACCTTACTTCTCCTCAATGCGGTTTTAAGTTATAAATAAACATGGACTTACCCTTGCGCAAAGAAGAGTACTTTAGAAACTATTTGAAAGGCCATTTTTGAGCACATCTCAACATTTTGACTCTTGACTAGCTAAATTTTGCTTCAAATTTGACATCTCTCAATCCAAAACAGATTCTTTTTCTCAAACAGCCACATTTTCATGGAAAATGAAAAAGATGAGTTTCCTTATATATTTTTTATACAATAAAATAATATTATTAAGTATTAAGCCTGTGATTTCGTAGTTTCCTCCTATAGAAATTATAAATTTACTTTTATTCTATGATATATATTCTATGATGATTGAAACAAGCAAGCATAGCAAAATAAAACATGGCACTGAGATTAGTGTAAGAAGGTGTGCTACATTAATCCAGTTCTAAAGTGTCTGGTAATGGTCTGTCTTTCTCGTTCAAACAGTAAATTTGGAATAAATCAATGTATTATGCTCTTGTGTCAGTTGCGGTTTTGGCCTAGCGGTTCCTTGAACCCTTCTTGAAATAATATTATTGAATTATAATCAAGTAGGTGTGGGCAAGTCTTGTGGGTGCAAACAATTTGTGCATAGAGCAGAAAACACTTCCTTGGCCCATTAGCGCTATCGACCAACGTAATCGAAGGCAGCTCGACCAAGGAGTTATCCGACTGCTCCAAGTGTGGTATTTTTATTGTGTTTGAGAAAGTTTTGTGGGTGCAAACAATTTGTGCATAGAGCAGAAAACAACTTCCTTGGCCCATTAGCGCTATCGACCAACGTAATCGAAGGCAGCTCGACCAAGGAGTTATCCGACTGCTCCAAGTGTGGTATTTTTATTGTGTTTGAGAAAGTTTTGTGGGTGCAAACAATTTGTGCATAGAGCAAAAAACACTTCCTTGGCCCATTAGCGCTATCGACCAACGTAATCGAAGGCAGCTCGACCAAGGAGTTATCCGACTGCTCCAAGTGTGGTATTTTTATTGTGTTTGACAAAGTTTTGTGGGTGCAAACAATTTGTGCATAGAGCAGAAAAGACTTCCTTGGCCCATTAGCGCTATCGACCAACGTAATCGAAGGCAGCTCGACCAAGGAGTTATCCGACTGCTCCGAGTTTGGTCTTTTTATTGTGTTTGAGAAAGTTTTGTGGGTGCAAACAATTTGTGCATAGAGCAGAAAACACTTCCTTGGCCCATTAGCGCTATCGACCAACGTAATCGAAGGCAGCTCGACCAAGGAGTTATCCGACTGCTCCAAGTGTGGTATTTTTATTGTGTTTGACAAAGTTTTGTGGGTGCAAACAATTTGTGCATAGAGCAGAAAAGACTTCCTTGGCCCATTAGCGCTATCGACCAACGTAATCGAAGGCAGCTCGACCAAGAAGTTATCCGACTGCTCCAAGGGTGGTATTTTTATTGTGTTTGACAAAGTTTTGTGGGTGCAAACAATTTGTGCATAGAGCAGAAAACAACTTCCTTGGCCCATTAGCGCTATCGACCAACGTTATCGAAGGCAGCTCGACCAAGGAGTTATCCGACTGCTCCAAGTGTGGTATTTTTATTGTGTTTGACAAAGTTTTGTGGGTGCAAAAAATTTGTGCATAGAGCAGAAAACAACTTCCTTGGCCCATTAGCGCTATCGACCAACGTAATCGAAGGCAGCTCGACCAAGGAGTTATCTGACTGCTCCAAGTGTGGTATTTTTATTGTGTTTGACAAAGTTTTGTGGGTGCAAACAATTTGTGCTTAGAGCAGAAAAGACTTCCTTGGCCCATTAGCGCTATCGACCAACGTAATCGAAGGCAGCTCGACCAAGGAGTTATCCGACTGCTCCAAGTGTGGTATTTTTATTGTGTTTGACAAAGTTTTGTGGGTGCAAACAATTTGTGCATAGAGCAGAAAACAACTTCCTTGGCCCATTAGCGCTATCGACCAACGTAATCGAAGGCAGCTCGACCAAGGAGTTATCCGACTGCTCCAAGTGTGGTATTTTGATTGTGTTTGAGAAAGTTTTGTGGGTGCAAACAATTTGTGCATAGAGCAGAAAACAACTTCCTTGGCCCATTAGCGCTATCGACCAAAGTAATCGAAGGCAGCTCGACCAAGGAGTTATCCGACTGCTCCAAGTGTGGTATTTTTATTGTGTTTGAGAAAGTTTTGTGGGTGCAAACAATTTGTGCATAGAGCAGAAAACAACTTCCTTGGCCCATTAGCGCTATCGACCAACGTAATCGAAGTCAGCTCGACCAAGGAGTTATCCGACTGCTCCAAGTGTGGTATTTTTATTGTGTTTGAGAAAGTTTTGTGGGTGCAAACAATTTGTGCATAGAGCAGAAAACAACTTCCTTGGCCCATTAGCGCTATCGACCAACGTAATCGAAGGCAGCTCGACCAAGGAGTTATCCGACTGCTCCAAGTGTGGTATTTTTATTGTGTTTGAGAAAGTTTTGTGGGTGCAAACAATTTGTGCATAGAGCAAAAAAAACTTCCTTGGCCCATTAGCACTATCGACCAACGTAATCGAAGGCAGTTCGACCAAGGAGTTATCCGACTGCTCCAAGTGTGGTATTTTTATTGTGTTTGACAAAGTTTTGTGGGTGCAAACAATTTGTGCATAGAGCAGAAAACAACTTCCTTGGCCCATTAGCGCTATCGACCAACGTAATCGAAGGCAGCTCGACCAAGGAGTTATCCGACTGCTCCAAAACACTTCCTTGGCCCATTAACGCTATCGACCAACGTAATCGAAGGCAGCTCGACCAAGGAGTTATCCGACTGCTCCAAGTGTTGTATTTTTATTGTGTTTGACAAAGTTTTGTGGGTGCAAACAATTTGTGCATAGAGCAGAAAAGACTTCCTTGGCCCATTAGCGCTATCGACCAACGTAATCGAAGGCAGCTCGACCAAGGAGTTATCCGACTGCTCCAAGTGTGATATTTTTATTGTGTTTGACAAAGTTTTGTGGGTGCAAACAATTTGTGCATAGAGTAGAAAACAACTTCTTTGGCCCATTAGCGCTATCGACCAACGTAATCGAAGGCAGCTCGACCAAGGAGTTATCCGACTGCTCCAAGTGTGGTATTTTTATTGTGTTTGACAAAGTTTTGTGGGTGCAAAAAATTTGTGCATAGAGCAGAAAACAACTTCCTTGGCCCATTAGCGCTATCGACCAACGTAATCGAAGGCAGCTCGACCAAGGAGTTATCCGACTGCTCCAAGTGTGGTATTTTTATTGTGTTTGACAAAGTTTTGTGGGTGCAAACAATTTGTGCATAGAGCAGAAAAGACTTCCTTGGCCCATTAGCGCTATCGACCAACGTAATCGAAGGCAGCTCGACCAAGGAGTTATCCGACTGCTCCAAGTGTGGTATTTTTATTGTGTTTGACAAAGTTTTGTGGGTGCAAACAATTTGTGCATAGAGCAGAAAACAACTTCCTTGGCCCATTAGGGCTATCGACCAACGTAATCGAAGGCAGCTCGACCAAGGAGTTATCCGACTGCTCCAAGTGTGGTATTTTTATTGTGTTTGAGAAAGTTTTGTGGGTGCAAACAATTTGTGCATAGAGCAGAAAACAACTTCCTTGGCCCATTAGCGCTATCCACCAACGTAATCGAAGGCAGCTCGACCAAGGAGTTATCCGACTGCTCCAAGTGTGGTATTTTTATTGTGTTTGACAAAGTTTTGTGGGTGCAAACAATTTGTGCATAGAGTAGAAAACAACTTCCTTGGCCCATTAGCGCTATCGACCAACGTAATCGAAGGCAGCTCGACCAAGGAGTTATCCGACTGCTCCAAGTGTGGTATTTTTATTGTGTTTGACAAAGTTTTGTGGGTGCAAACAATTTGTGCATAGAGCAGAAAACAACTTCCTTGGCCCATTAGCGCTATCGACCAACGTAATCGAAGGCAGCTCGACCAAGGAGTTATCCGAATGCTCCAAGTGTGGTATTTTTATTGTGTTTGACAAAGTTTTGTGGGTGCAAACAATTTGTGCATAGAGCAGAAAAGACTTCCTTGGCCCATTAGCGCTATCGACCAACGTAATCGAAGGCAGCTCGACCAAGGAGATATCCGACTGCTCCAAGTGCGGTATTTTTATTGTGTTTGACAAAGTTTTGTGGGTGCAAACAATTTGTGCATAGAGCAGAAAACAACTTCCTTGGCCCATTAGCGCTATCTACCAACGTAATCGAAGGCAGCTCGACCAAGGAGTTATCCGACTGCTCCAAGTGTGGTATTTTTATTGTGTTTGAGAAAGTTTTGTGGGTGCAAACAATTTGTGCATAGAGCAGAAAACAACTTCCTTGGCCCATTAGCGCTATCGACCAACGTAATCGAAGGCAGCTCGACCAAGGAGTTATCCGACTGCTCCAAGTGTGGTATTTTTATTGTGTTTGAGAAAGTTTTGTGGGTGCAAACAATTTGTGCATAGAGCAGAAAACAACTTCCTTGGCCCATTAGCGCTATCGACCAACGTAATCGAAGGCAGCTCGACCAAGGAGTTATCCGACTGCTCCAAGTGTGGTATTTTTATTGTGTTTGACAAAGTTTTGTGGGTGCAAACAATTTGTGCATAGAGCAGAAAACAACTTCCTTGGCCCATTAGCGCTATCGACCAACGTTATCGAAGGCAGCTCGACCAAGGAGTTATCCGACTGCTCCAAGTGTGGTATTTTTATTGTGTTTGACAAAGTTTTGTGGGTGCAAAAAATTTGTGCATAGAGCAGAAAACAACTTCCTTGGCCCATTAGCGCTATCGACCAACGTAATCGAAGGCAGCTCGACCAAGGAGTTATCCGACTGCTCCAAGTGTGGTATTTTTATTGTGTTTGACAAAGTTTTGTGGGTGCAAACAATTTGTGCTTAGAGCAGAAAAGACTTCCTTGGCCCATTAGCGCTATCGACCAACGTAATCGAAGGCAGCTCGACCAAGGAGTTATCCGACTGCTCCAAGTGTGGTATTTTTATTGTGTTTGACAAAGTTTTGTGGGTGCAAACAATTTTTGCATAGAGCAGAAAACAACTTCCTTGGCCCATTAGCGCTATCGACCAACGTAATCGAAGGCAGCTCGACCAAGGAGTTATCCGACTGCTTCAAGTGTGGTATTTTGATTGTGTTTGAGAAAGTTTTGTGGGTGCAAACAATTTGTGCATAGAGCAGAAAACAACTTCCTTGGCCCATTAGCGCTATCGACCAACGTAATCGAAGGCAGCTCGACCAAGGAGTTATCCGACTGCTCCAAGTGTGGTATTTTTATTGTGTTTGAGAAAGTTTTGTGGGTGCAAACAATTTGTGCATAGAGCAGAAAACAACTTCCTTGGCCCATTAGCGCTATCGACCAACGTAATCGAAGTCAGCTCGACCAAGGAGTTATCCGACTGCTCCAAGTGTGGTATTTTTATTGTGTTTGAGAAAGTTTTGTGGGTGCAAACAATTTGTGCATAGAGCAGAAAACAACTTCCTTGGCCCATTAGCGCTATCGACCAACGTAATCGAAGGCAGCTCGACCAAGGAGTTATCCGACTGCTCCAAGTGTGGTATTTTTATTGTGTTTGAGAAAGTTTTGTGGGTGCAAACAATTTGTGCATAGAGCAAAAAACACTTCCTTGGCCCATTAGCACTATCGACCAACGTAATCGAAGGCAGCTCGACCAAGGAGTTATCCGACTGCTCCAAGTGTGGTATTTTTATTGTGTTTGACAAAGTTTTGTGGGTGCAAACAATTTGTGCATAGAGCAGAAAAGACTTCCTTGGCCCATTAGCGCTATCGACCAACGTAATCGAAGGCAGCTCGACCAAGGAGTTATCCGACTGCTCCAAGTGTGGTATTTTTATTGTGTTTGACAAAGTTTTGTGGGTGCAAACAATTTGTGCATAGAGCAGAAAACAACTTCCTTGGCCCATTAGCGCTATCGACCAACGTAATCGAAGGCAGCTCGACCAAGGAGTTATCCGACTGCTCCAAAACACTTCCTTGGCTCATTAGCGCTATCGACCAACGTAATCGAAGGCAGCTCGACCAAGGAGTTATCCGACTGCTCCAAGTGTGGTATTTTTATTGTGTTTGACAAAGTTTTGTGGGTGCAAACAATTTGTGCATAGAGCAGAAAAGACTTCCTTGGCCCATTAGCGCTATCGACCAACGTAATCGAAGGCAGCTCGACCAAGGAGTTATCCGACTGCTCCAAGTGTGGTATTTTTATTGTGTTTGACAAAGTTTTGTGGGTGCAAACAATTTGTGCATAGAGCACAAAACAACTTCCTTGGCCCATTAGCGCTATCGACCAACGTAATCGAAGGCAGCTCGACCAAGGAGTTATCCGACTGCTCCAAGTGTGGTATTTTTATTGTGTTTGACAAAGTTTTGTGGGTGCAAACAATTTGTGCATAAAGCAGAAAAGACTTCCTTGGCCCATTAGCGCTATCGACCAACGTAATCGAAGGCAGCTCGACCAAGGAGTTATCCGACTGCTCCAAGTGTGGTATTTTTATTGTGTTTGACAAAGTTTTGTGGGTGCAAACAATTTGTGCATAGAGCAGAAAACAACTTCCTTGGCCCATTAGCGCTATCGACCAACGTAATCGAAGGCAGCTCGACCAAGGAGTTATCCGACTGCTCCAAAACACTTCCTTGGCCCATTAGCGCTATCGACCAACGTAATCGAAGGCAGCTCGACCAAGGAGTTATCCGACTGCTCCAAGTGTGGTATTTTTATTGTGTTTGACAAAGTTTTGTGGGTGCAAACAATTTGTGCATAGAGCAGAAAAGACTTCCTTGGCCCATTAGCGCTATCGACCAACGTAATCGAAGGCAGCTCGACCAAGGAGTTATCCGACTGCTCCAAGTGTGGTATTTTTATTGTGTTTGACAAAGTTTTGTGGGTGCAAACAATTTGTGCATAGAGCACAAAACAACTTCCTTGGCCCATTAGCGCTATCGACCAACGTAATCGAAGGCAGCTCGACCAAGGAGTTATCCGACTGCTCCAAAACACTTCCTTGGCCCATTAGCGCTATCGACCAACGTAATCGAAGGCAGCTCGACCAAGGAGTTATCCGACTGCTCCAAGTGTGGTATTTTTATTGTGTTTGACAAAGTTTTGTGGGTGCAAACAATTTGTGCATAGAGCAGAAAAGACTTTTTGGCCCATTAGCGCTATCGACCAACGTAATCGAAGGCAGCTCGACCAAGGAGTTATCCGACTGCTCCAAGTGTGGTATTTTTATTGTGTTTGACAAAGTTTTGTGGGTGCAAACAATTTGTGCATAGAGCACAAAACAACTTCCTTGGCCCATTAGCGCTATCGACCAACGTAATCGAAGGCAGCTCGACCAAGGAGTTATCCGACTGCTCCAAGTGTGGTATTTTTATTGTGTTTGACAAAGTTTTGTGGGTGCAAACAATTTGTGCATAAAGCAGAAAAGACTTCCTTGGCCCATTAGCGCTATCGACCAACGTAATCGAAGGCAGCTCGACCAAGGAGTTATCCGACTGCTCCAAGTGTGGTATTTTTATTGTGTTTGACAAAGTTTTGTGGGTGCAAACAATTTGTGCATAGAGCAGAAAAGACTTCCTTGGCCCATTAGCGCTATCGACCAACGTAATCGAAGGCAGCTCGACCAAGGAGTTATCCGACTGCTCCAAGTGTGGTATTTTTATTGTGTTTGACAAAGTTTTGTGGGTGAAAACAATTTGTGCATAAAGCAGAAAACAACTTCCTTGGC
Organism: Artemia franciscana; assembly: GCF_032884065.1. Classification (NCBI taxonomy): domain Eukaryota; kingdom Metazoa; phylum Arthropoda; class Branchiopoda; order Anostraca; family Artemiidae; genus Artemia; species Artemia franciscana. The sequence continues at coordinate 15,754,139 of NC_088879.1, read as the reverse complement.
CCATTAGCGCTATCGACCAACGTAATCGAAGGCAGCTCGACCAAGGAGTTATCCGACTGCTCCAAGTGTGGTATTTTTATTGTGTTTGAGAAAGTTTTGTGGGTGCAAACAATTTTTGCATAGAGCAGAAAACAACTTCCTTGGCCCATTAGCGCTATCGACCAACGTAATCGAAGGCAGCTCGACCAAGGAGTTATCCGACTGCTCCAAGTGTGGTATTTTTATTGTGTTTGACAAAGTTTTGTGGGTGCAAACAATTTGTGCATAGAGTAGAAAACAACTTCCTTGGCCCATTAGCGCTATCGACCAACGTAATCGAAGGCAGCTCGACCAAGGAGTTATCCGACTGCTCCAAGTGTGGTATTTTTATTGTGTTTGACAAAGTTTTGTGGGTGCAAACAATTTGTGCATAGAGCAGAAAACAACTTCCTTGGCCCATTAGCGCTATCGACCAACGTAATCGAAGGCAGCTCGACCAAGGAGTTATCCGAATGCTCCAAGTGTGGTATTTTTATTGTGTTTGACAAAGTTTTGTGGGTGCAAACAATTTGTGCATAGAGCAGAAAAGACTTCCTTGGCCCATTAGCGCTATCGACCAACGTAATCGAAGGCAGCTCGACCAAGGAGTTATCCGACTGCTCCAAGTGTGGTATTTTTATTGTGTTTGACAAAGTTTTGTGGGTGCAAACAATTTGTGCATAGAGCAGAAAACAACTTCCTTGGCCCATTAGCGCTATCGACCAACGTAATCGAAGGCAGCTCGACCAAGGAGTTATCCGACTGCTCCAAGTGTGGTATTTTTATTGTGTTTGAGAAACTTTTGTGGGTGCAAACAATTTGTGCATAGAGCAGAAAACAACTTCCTTGGCCCATTAGCGCTATCGACCTACGTAATCGAAGGCAGCTCGACCAAGGAGTTATCCGACTGCTCCAAGTGTGGTATTTTTATTGTGTTTGACAAAGTTTTGTGGGTGCAAACAATTTGTGCATAGAGCAGAAAAGACTTTTTGGCCCATTAGCGCTATCGACCAACGTAATCGAAGGCAGCTCGACCAAGGAGTTATCCGACTGCTCCAAGTGTGGTATTTTTATTGTGTTTGACAAAGTTTTGTGGGTGCAAACAATTTGTGCATAGAGCACAAAACAACTTCCTTGGCCCATTAGCGCTATCGACCAACGTAATCGAAGGCAGCTCGACCAAGGAGTTATCCGACTGCTCCAAGTGTGGTATTTTTATTGTGTTTGACAAAGTTTTGTGGGTGCAAACAATTTGTGCATAAAGCAGAAAAGACTTCCTTGGCCCATTAGCGCTATCGACCAACGTAATCGAAGGCAGCTCGACCAAGGAGTTATCCGACTGCTCCAAGTGTGGTATTTTTATTGTGTTTGACAAAGTTTTGTGGGTGCAAACAATTTGTGCATAGAGCAGAAAAGACTTCCTTGGCCCATTTATA
>NC_088879.1:15728960-15752585 GCF_032884065.1 Artemia franciscana | reverse complement strand
CTTTTAATATCAATAACTGAATAATGATCCAAGTTGTCAAAGGCTTTGCTAATATCAGCAAAAACAACCTCAACGTAGGAACTATCTAACTCAAGATGTTTGAAAACAGTATCAAGTACATAACATAAACAATGCGTGGTGCTATGATTCGGCCTAAAGCCAAACTGATTTGGGTTGACTGTATCTTGAATATCGTCAAAGAGAAAATTGTAAATAAAACTTTCAAATTTTAGAGAAAATAGAGGTTTTTGAAATTGGTCTTGAGTCAGAGGGAACTTTTGGGGTCTTGTTTTTCGGTTTAGGTGATATAATAGCTCGTTTAAAACACACTGGAAACATACCATCAACAAAACATTGGTTACAAATTGCAGTTAGAGGTGCACCTAAATAATGAGCACATTTCTTAGTCAATGTGGTAGGTATATCACCTGGGTATAATGACTTATTTGTTTCAAGATTTTTGAGTCTAAGCTGGGTCTGATGTACTTCGATTACAGAAATGTCACTCACTTTACTTTTGACCGGCATATTTTGGAGTGGCGGGTGGGTTTTACAAATTGAAGCAAAATAATCATTTGTGATATCTGCACTCACTAGGTCACCATTAATATCCAGTAAAAGATACTATGAAGAGACATTTTCCATGAGATCTTGGATACATTTGTGGAAATTCTAAGGGTTAAAATACAGTAACTTATTGAGTACGTGAGCACCATGCTCTTTTCTTACTTTATGGATTTCACTAATAACAATGTTTCGAAGTTTTCAAGACTCTTGGAAAAATCCTTCCTTAAAGAGTCTATCACGTTCATTTATTAGGCACAAAATATTTTTATTTATCCATGGTTTACAATTGTATTTAGATTGACTTTTCCACTGGAAAGCTGCCACAGTATAACTGGAAAGGTTTTGCTGAAAAACTTAGAAGCCATTTCATCACCATTGGTAAGACATAGGTAAGTTTTAATTTGAAATGGGCAATTTTCTCGTCAGTAATGGGCCTATATGAATAACTGATCAATGGTTTGGGTGGAATGGATGATGAAGGGTCTAAAATTTGCATAGATGGTCACTTGCCCCTAATAGAGGGGATATTTTTGGGGCACAGTAGTAATCTTCAATGTTGGTAATAATCAAGTCTAGGGTTTTATCATAGCGTGTAGGCGATTTGACTACCTGGTCAAGACTAAGAGCAGTGCTAAACCACTTTTGGTCTATTTTATTAAAATCACCACATAATGTAATTTCAGCATAAGGGTACTTGCGGCAAATTTTGTCAGTATAAAGTTGCAGATATGCCGTCAGCTCCTTTTTAAATCCACTACGAGGAAGGTAACAAATAATACAAAAAATCATGCAAGATACATCTTTTAAGAGGTTTTTGGGTCTGTTCCAGAGCCATAAAACTTCAGTTTTGGAGTTGTTCACTATTTCAGAAAATAAAAGAATCTGATTTGGGAGCGTACACTGACAAAAAAAGCCACTCTTCCACCATGAGATAGAGGAATACTATCTTTGTCCAATCTTGGCTTAAAATGGGAGTCATAATTAGGAAACGAGCAATAATCTTCTGTAGCAGACCCCGTTTCTTTAATGCAAGCAATATCAATCTGGTTTTTGTCAAGAATAATTTGTAGTTCTTCCATTTCATTTACTAGTGACCTTACATTCGCAAAAAGGATTCTAGTAGGATTTGCAATAGAGTTGCTCCTCATGGTCTTCTGCTCAATTAGTTTTTTGGTTCTCTTTCGAGAGGTTCACAAATACTACCAGCTGTTCTAAACCGTTTGGGTACATCATAGCGATAAAATGTTTGTGGTCTTTTTCTTTCCGCACAAGACATTTTCACAATCTGTCTTTTTTTAGAGCAATTTCTGATTCTGGCAGCTGAATTAGAAGGGGTTGGTATCTTGTAACAGAGTTCTGAGTGGTTGATTTTTTCTCCCCCAGCCTGGTTGTCTTCAATACTTTTGGCACAGGAAGTTGCGGCTGGCTTTGAATTATCTGCTTCACTTTAGTTAAGTCATCAACTCCATCTTGTTCTCCGTTGTGCTTCATGATGGCAAAAGGTTTCTTCCCTTACAAATCCTCGTATCTCATCAGTCTGCTGGGAAGGCTGGGTGTATTTTTCTTCAATTTTCTGCAACCGAGAGTTAAGGTCCAGAAATGTAACATAATCATATTTATGCATTTCTTCATAGCTAGGCTTCTGGGCAAGCTCAGTTCAGTTAAATACATCTGATGTTTAATACGGTCAAAATACTTCTGATGTTTTAAATAATATTGAATTATTAAGGAACTTGGGGTTTTAGTTTTCAGACATAGGAGCACATTGGTTAAAATACATTTGATGTTATTAATATTGTATTAGAAAAACTGGAGGAATAATAATTTTTGTTAAAAATTTCATGTTATTAAGCGTAGGATAAATATGAATATTGAAAGGTACTAGTTTTCGCTCTAATCAGCTTTCCTTAGATCAGTTTGACAATACCATTGTTTCCTTGCACCAAAAAGTAAGGACATTTATAATTAATTCCGCTAATTTTACCATTGGTTTCAGAAAATTGTTAAGATTTCCACTATACGAGACATGGTGCAAGCCCAAACTTTATTTTAACTGATCCAAATATATTTGTTAAGACATCGAAATATTTACTGAGCACTTGCCAAAGAATTTGGAATTCTTTAGCAGTGAACCAAATCATCAACAAATGAAAACAATGAACGTCAGATTTTATGCAAAACATACACAGGGCTAATATTTTTTGAGATCCGAGAAATTTGTTCACAAAAAGCTGAACAAGAGCAAATATAATTAACCATTTTTTGGCGAAAAACTGAACAAGGGAAAAATAATAAATATCAGTGACAATTTCCGGCTACACGTGACATGACACAAGAAAAATGGATATTAGAGAAATTTTCAGCAAAAATTAAAACAACGCTAACAATGATGTAAATTAGAAACATTTGTTGGCTAAAAGCTAAACAAGGCTAAGAATAAAAGACATTGTGGATATTTTTTAGTTTGGCTTAGCACTAAACAGGACTAAAAATAATGGACATTACATATACTTTTTGACAAAAAAGTAAACAGGACTTGAAATAATGGTTATTAGAGACATATTTTGGCTAATAGCTAAACAAGACTAAAATTGATTGACATTAGAGATATTGTTCGGCTAAATCCAAACAAGGCTAAAATTAATGGACCTCAAATATTTTTATTACCTATTTCTAAACAAGACTAAAAATGAAAGACATGAGAGACATTTTTTACTAAAGCTTGAGCAAGACTAATAATACTAGACATTAAGGACATTTTTAGCTAAAAGCTAAACACGGCTAAAAATTATGGACCTCATAGGTATTTTTACTAAAATTTGAACAAGACAAAAATGCTGGACATTGGGGACATTTGTTTGGCTAAGGGTTAAACAAAACTAAATTTAATTTAAATTAGAGATTTTAGTCTTATCACTAAACCTAATTTTAAATGATTGATATTTTTCAATCAATCAATCAATTTATTGATACTAAAAGAAAAAACTATTACAAAAGTAAAGTGGTTACTAGGCCCAAGAAGCTTTGCTTGTAATGGACCACAGAGAACAAGAATAAAACACTATTATAAAATACATAAAAAAAAAAAAAAAAAAAAAAAAAAAAAAAAAAAAAAAAAAAAAAAAAAAAAAAAAAAAAAAAAAAAAAAACACTGGAACAAGACAAGGACATTGAATAGATAGGATATTTAACAGATAGAAGATTTAGAAGGAGATTTAACAAATAGCTGAAAATGATTTTAAAAGAAGAGAAGAGACATACAAATTAGGAAAGGATTAATAAAGAGAGAAAAATTATTGAATTGGAAATACCCGACGAAATAATGCCTTTGCAGAAAGAAAAAGAGGGACATCCGAAGGGATGGAGTTCCATAATAGAATTGATTGATATACTGGAGACCTCTGGCCTGCTGTAGAAGATCGTTTTGGTAAAATAAATCGCCGAGGAGAATTACGTAAAGAAGAAAAGTACCTACCTGAGCCTGTCCGTGAGAAAAACTGCTGTAGGGGCGGTGGGAGAGTACCTAGAAAAGCAGAATGCGCAAAATAAAGAGTACTTTTACCTATAATATGATCCAGCGGAGCTATTCCAGTATCATTATAAAGATCAGAGGAAGGGTAAAGCCGAGGGAGAAGAAAAGTAGCCTTCACTGCCCTATTTTGGGCTCTTTGAAGTGAGCAGAGAAGAGATTTATTAGTATTACCCCAGACAGAGCAGCAATAAGAAAGGTAAGGATAAATAAAAGCATAATAAAGAGAAACCATAATATCAGGAGGAAGAAATGAGTTAATCCGGTGCAACATTGAAGACTGGCGGAGGATTAAGGAACGGGTGTGAGTTATATGCGGTTTGAAAGAAAGAAAACAGTCAAGATACACACCAAGAAATTTCACCACAGTAGCTTGTGGTATAATATCATTCCCAAAAGTCAGGGTGATTGGCTCCTGTACGTCTCGCATACGGTAAGGGGTCCTGAAGTTGACAATGGCACTCTTTTGGCTGTTAAGAGCCATACCATTTGACCAGCACCAATCCTTTACTTTATCAAGAAGACCTTGAGCCATAGAAGTGGCAGATGGCAGGTCCACCGCAGCAATGAAAAAGTTACTTTCATCAGCAAAAAGAACAGGGTGAACATGGGGATGAAGACCATCAACAAGATCATTGATGTAAATTAGAAATAAAAGTGGTCCAAGCACAGAGCCTTGTGGGACACCTTTCAATACAGGCAAAGTAGAGGAAGAAGTACAGTTAACCAAAACATACTGAGATCTCTCTGAGAGGTAGGACCTAAACCATTCTAGTGGGACTCCATGCACTCCAAATAAAGATAGTTTAGACAGAAGAACATTGTGGTCAACCATATCAAAGGCCTTAGAAAAGTCGAGAAATAGACCCAAAACACACAAGCCCTTGTCCAGATTAACACGCACAAACTCAGTTGCATCAGAAAGTGCGTGCAAGGTAGAGAATGAGGGACGAAAACCATACTGATGGTTAGTGATGAGAGGATTTCCAGCAGTCGAATTAGTACTAAATACAAATGAAGAGAGTCGACGATACACTACTTTTTCAACAACCTTTGAGATGACGGGAAGAAGAGAAGTAGGTCTGTAATTTGAAATTAGAGAAGAATCACCTTTTTTATGCAAGGGTACAATGGTAGCAACTTTAAATAAATGAGGAAAAACACCAGAAGAAAGAGAGAGGTTAGTTATGTGTGAGATGGGATGAGAAACGAACTGACTGATTTTTTTAAGGACATTATTACTCAAACCAAAACTATCAACTGAACAACTACTTGGAAGTTGAGAAATAATACTAGAAATCTCAGTAGTACTACATGGGGAAAGGAAAAAAGACTTCTCTGTCATAGGAAAACAACTTACTCTACTCGGGGGTGGAATGAGAACTGAGGGAAGTGTGGTGAAATACGAATTGAAGGCACTTGCTAAGGATTTTTTATCCACAACAGATCCATTAGCTTTCCTATAAAGAGACGGGGAAGATTGTTTGAGTTTCTTACGGGAGAGAGCTTCATTAATTACAGTCCAAACCTTGCGCAAATTCCCTTTACACTCAATAATTCGACGTGAAAAATACAGCTTTTTTGCTAAACGAACTGAAGAAGTGAGCACATTTTTGTAATGTTTATACTTCAGAAGATCTTCCTGTGTCTTACTTTTACATGCAGTCTTGAACAAAGACGCCTTCATATGGGTTGCATTGATCAGACCTCTAGACATCCATGGGCATTTAGGTGTAAAATTCCTTGGCCTCTTTCTAAGAGGAAAATGCTTATCCAACAGAGTGCCCATACGAGACAAGAATAATCTAGTTGCACAATCAGCATCATTAGCTTCAAGAACACTAGACAAATCATTACTCTGAAGACTATGTATTAAATTAGAAATTTCTCTATCTGTAAAAGTTCTAAAAGAAGACTCGCCTTTCTCATCCACAGTAATCTCTGTTTTAGGCACAGATAGTGATAGATAAATAGGGAAGTGATCAGAAAGATCAGTGAAAACAAGACCAGACGAGAACTTCAAATTAGGAGAATGAGAAGTGAAAATATTATCTATTAAAGTGGCAGAATTTCTTGAAGGGTCAACACGTGAAGGAAAAAAAATTGAAGGAAGTAGCCCAGAAGAAGAAAATACATCAAAAAGATGGTCACATTCATCATTTGATCCAACATTTAACATATTACAATTAAAGTCTCCCAAAATACAAATCCGTTTTTTTAGAGAAAGTCCCCACACCAGAAAGCTGATCAAGCAAATCACAGAACAGATGTGTTGGAAAAGGAGGGGGCTTATAAAACAAACAAACAGTATCACATGCAACCTGGCTTTTCAGATCAATAACAAGAGAATAAACTGTCCTACTATTAGACACCACCGATGTAAACAAGGATTCAAGATCAGATCTTCTACAAAATTCAATACTAGATTTTATGAACAAAGAAATACCCCCAGAACACTTTGTTACCATTCTAGGGACATGAATAGCAATACAACCATGCATGTCATAAGCTGTAAAATTATCACTGTCAGATAACCATGTTTCTGTCAAGCCTATGACATCAAAAGGGCAAGAATTATCAGACCACAGATACGATTTAAGAGTGTCCCACTTATCTCTTATCCCACGCACATTCAAACAAAAAACATTAAAGCAACTGTTTGAAGAGAGTGAGGGCATAATATTATCACAATAATCAATGGTGGTGTGATAATTACAGCTAGAACTAACCATAGATTCAAGGAGAGGGTCAAAAGTGTGTGCCTCTTGTTTACCAGCACTACTTGGTTGATCAAATATAACTGAATTAAGAATAGAAGAATTCAAAAGGAAAGAGAAATCACCCATATTTATCTCAGACATATAAAACCTTCACAAATGACACACTATCCATAGTATACTTGAAGGTAATGGAATCATAAACAAAGAAAAAGAAATATTAGTGGGATGGCAAATATTAACCAAAGAAAAGGGTCAAATAATGTGGCACCAGTCAGGAAAAGAAGAGCTGCGAGTGTTAAGGCATGACAAACAATGACAGAAATCAGGCTACATAAAGGCAATAGGATCTCAAACAAATATAAAGAGACATTAGTAGGATGGCTCATAATATTTGAAGAATAGGCTAAATTTACAATATGGGACCAGTAAAATTTATGTGAGCTGTAAGTGTGCTGACATGACAAAAGTGTGATAGAAAATAACATACATGAAGGTGATAGGAACACAAAGAAATATAAATAAATATCAATGGTAAGACACATGATGTTCAAAGTATAAGACCAAAATAGATTTGAGCAATCAAAATTATGTGATCTGCATGTGAACACACACAACAAAGATATGGTAGAATTAAGGCAAAATGAAGGTGATACAATCACAAACATAAATAAGGAAATAATAGTGGGATGGCATATATTTGTCAAAGTATTGGCCAAAAGTATAATGTGGAGCCAGTCAAGATTATAAGAGCTGCAATTATGCTTACATGACAAAAATATGATAGAAATTGGCCTACATGAAGGTGAGAGAGTCAAAAACAAAAATAAAAAAATTCAGTAGGATGGCATATATTAACCATAATATTGGCCCAAAATATAATATGGGACCAGTCAAAACTTGATGAGCTGCAAGTGTGCAGACATAACAAGAATGTTCCAGAAGCCATGCAACATGATGGTGATAGGATCACAAACAAACTTAATGAAAAATCAGTGGAAAGGCACATATTAATTAAAGGAGTGGCACAAAATATAATGTGTAACCAGTTAAAATTATGTGAGCTATAAGTATGCTGACATGACAAGAGTAAAACAGAAAGCAAACTACATGAAGGTGGTAGAATCACAAACAAACATAGAGCAATATTAGTGGGAAGGGACATATCATTCAAGGTATTGCCCCAAAGCATAATATAGCACAAGTCAGAATTATGTGAAGACAGTGAAGAGTGAAAGAGGAAAAATGTAAGAACATAAAATAAATTCATACAAAAACAATTCAACACATTATAACAAAGTGAACTAAAATCCATCACTTTTATTCTCTGCATTTGCAGCACACAAATCAATTTCATCCTGATCACTGAACTTAACTACTCTTCCAGACTGAGTTTTATACAGGATATCACCTTTACTGGGCCAAACATTACGTAAACCAAGCTTTGACTTGACATATGAAAGAAGCTGTAAGCAAGGTTTTGTAAGCATCTCAGAAAATAGTGTCCCAGATCCTTTCAAATCCTTCTTTTGTCTGAGAAGCAGTTGGCGAATTCGTAAATTACAAAATTCTATAACTATGGGTCTGGGTTTGGCAGATGGTTTGCCAATTCTTTTGGCTGATACAACATCAGACTGGGTAATTGGTATGCCAGGAAATTTCACAGCACATAGTGACATGAACTGACTTTCAGTGTTTTCAATGGGGGCATCTTCTTTCACCCCAAAGACAATAATTTGGTTGCTCAAAGCCTGTTGTTCAAAACAATCATTTAATCTTGCCAGGTTAGACTGGATAGGCTTGAAAGAGCTCTCAAGGTCTTTCATTGATGACCCTAGAGTAGTCAAAGAAGATTCAATTGAAGATATGCGTTTATTATAGCTTTCAAGGGTCTTATCAACTAGACTACTAAGATCTAGACTGAGGCCAGCATACACATCCTGCTTGATTGCATCCAGCTTATCTGAAGAAATAGTGGCATCATGTTGAATGAATGCCTGTTCCTCTTTCATTTTGGTCACAGCCTCATCTACCTGGGTAGAGATCTTGGCCAATATGAGGTCATCAAGTAACCCTTTCACTGAAGATTTAAGCCTGTCAGGATGCAGTGAATCTGCTAACATTTTGTGTTTAATTTTTATATTATTCATGTGGCTAGTCAGCATGAGTATTTGCTCTGAGACAGATTCTGATCCAGAGAATTGGAGTGAGCTGTCTGACCTAAGTTCACGGGGTGGCTTGATTTGACCTTTCATTACTTACTTAATATGAACAACAAGACAGGTACAGAAAAAGCAGTAGTATATGGCAGGCTGGGTATAAGGCAGGATATGGTTCACGATCTAGCAGCAAATTTCAAATAATAAAGCAGGAGCAAGTTAAAATTAGCATAGGTCTCACCTGATGAGTCCCCTCTTACACCCCAGGGGTAGGGGCTGCTGAGTATGCCTGCCTTTACCCACTGGTAGGCAGGCAGAACCAGTACTTCGGGCGGCTTAAAGCGTTGTATGTAATGCCAGAAGACTTCAGATTACTCCAGTTAATATTAACACGTCTTTCAATTTTTAAATTTGGCGCTTCCTCCTAAAACATAGTTTCCGCTAAACATAGTTTAGCAATAAGAAAAACAAGATTAAAAATGATGACATTTTTTGGCCAAATAACAAACAAGAATAAGAATGATGGATAACTAAAACTTTTATTTTACTAAAAGCTAAACAATACAATAAGAGAATTTCAAAGTAAGGAAAACGGGTTAAAAAAAACTTTTTTTAGATTGACAAAAGTGACTGATCTTTTTTTAAGTCAGAGACACGTTAATGTGAATTACAGATTTTTTTATTACGAAAGTCTGGGAGATAGACCGTATTTTATATCAAAGTCAAAAACACAAAAAGATCAGGGACACTTGAATGGATTTTTCATAATTAAGAGACACATTAACATGATTTAAGGAAACCGAGAAAGATAAATAAGTTGTTTTTTTTTAATTCAGAGACACTTGAATTGAAATTTTTAGAAGTTCTTACCAAAGTTTGAGACATATAAACAGGGTTTAAGGAGTCAGAGACAGGTAAACCGGAATTTTCAGGCGTTTTAACCTAAATCTGAGACACATGATCAGAATTTTTCCCCGAGCTAGAAACATACAAACAATGTTTTTTTCAAAGGTCAACAAGATTTTTTTCTTTCAAAAATAAGAAAATGTCCAAAACAAATTATCTCAAGATTTTTTCAACAACTTTGCCTTCTTCGAGATTCTTTCCCCTCAAGATTTGTTTCTTCATGATTATTCTTCTTCAAGATTTATTTCTTCAAGAATACGTTATTTCGGGATATTTCTAATTCAAAATTATTTCTTAATGATTTTATTTATTGATTCAGAGACGTGATCTAATCTATTGATTAGAGACACATGAAAGTAAATTACAGCGTTATGATGAGGGTGGAAGAGGAATGAACAAGATTTTATTCCAAGAACGCTCACACGTACACTATGTTTCAGTCAAAGGTCAGAAACAATTAAATATTTAGAAACAATTCTAAATATTAAATATTTAGAGTTTTCATAAGTCAGAGACACATTAGCAGGAACTTTAGAGGTTTTTCAAGAGTCAGAGATAGAATATGATTTGTTTTTCAAAATGGATGGGGTTTTTAAAAGGAGTTTTTACCAAAGTCTGAGACGGATAAAAAATAGTTTTTGCAAAGTCAGAAAGATGCAAACAGATTTATTTTGTCAAAGGTCAAAAATGTGAAAGAGCATTATTTTGAAAAAGTTAGACACACGTACAAGATTGGGAGCCAAGCTCACTAATCTTAAGCAAATCTAACTTAAAATACATTTTCATAATGTAACTTACCTTAAAAATTAATTATGCTGGTATACTGGTATTAGGAATAGATGGAAGCTTTTGGGTCTTAACAAATATCACCGTCTATGACTTCCCATGAATAGATAGTAGTAGTAGACATGACTAAAAGAAATACTTTGATGCTACCAAATATTCACCTGATAATATTTTTTCTTTATCAAGAAAATTTGAAAGGGTTTTATTCATCTTAGCAAAATCAAAGAGTAATATTTTTTGTAGCGAAATCTTACTTAAGATATAATAATCGTACTTTTTTCTTTTCCAAGGTAATGGAATGTCATTCAGAAAAAAATTTGTCCTATTGATGCGTTTCTTACTTAGATCTGTTTTTTTTTATAAACTTCAAAAATCCCTTTCACTTCTTTGCAACTCTTGAAAAAAGTTCTATTCATTTACCTCTGGCATTAGAAAAAAATTATGCTGTATATTTTTTAACTCATTGAAATAAATATTTTTTTATGTCTTTTACTTTTAAAAAGTAAAAAAATAATCATTTACTTTTCACTGACCTTTGAAAAAATATGTTATGCGTGTCTGATTTTGGAGTACAAACTTGTTCATCTCTCTCAGCCTTTGTTAAGAAAAGAACCTGTAAATCATTTTCATGTGTCTCTAGCTCTTGAAAAAAAATCATTCATTTACATGTCTGGATTTAGATTAAACATTCTTTTTTCCAAGTTTTTTGGACTTGTAAAATGATTCAGTTTGCTGTTTTTCAAACTTGAAAAAATATATTTCACATCTTTTTGACTCATGAAAAAGAAGTCACATTCATGTGCCTTTGACCTTAGTATGAAATGTTTTTACTTTAAAAATTTTTTTTTCCTTTTACCTTTGAAAAAAACATATTCAGGTGTCTAAATTAAGAAAACAAAATTAAGAAGAAAATCTTAAAGAAAATAACTAAAGAAAAAAGCTTAAAGGAAATAAGACTTAAAGAAAAAAAATCTTGATGAAAAAAAATCACCAAGAATAAAAATCTTGAATAAGAATTTATTGAATTGAAGAAAAAAGCCTTACAGGAAAAAATCATAAAGAAAAAATATCTCGAAGAAAATAAAATCTGGAACAAAAAGTTTAAGAAATTGGAACTCGTGGTAAATATAAAAGGCATACGAATTCAAAAACAATTAAAACAACAAGCCTTCGTGATCTCTTTTTTTAACAAACAATTAAAAAATTCCAAATTTTATGCATAAGAGCTTGACACCTATAGAACAGAGTTTTCTGATATTTTAAATCAGATGGTTTTGCTAGGATCATTTGATTTCTTATGTGTTTCCGTCTTTTGGCATAACTGGCTAAATATTTAACCAGTAACATTTGCCGTGCAACTTTTGATGGTAACTAAAGATGGTTGATGCGTAAAATTAAACTTGATAAATTATATTTTTCTTCGAAGAGGAACAGAGGTTCAAATTTGTGGTGTATCAATTGTTATGATACACCACAATATATGTTGACGACTTGCTACTGATTAGCCGTTCCAAAAAGGGTCTTTCCAAAATGGTCTCTATAGTTTCTGATGCTTTCTCTGATATTGGCCTTTCAATTAATATAGATAAATGTGAGTTTATTCCCTATAACTGTACTACTGCTACTCCCCTTCACTGTAATAACTTCACTATTCCTCTTGTTGATTTTATTCGTTGGCTTGGTATCTCTATTAATAACAATCTTTCGAGCTTACGTCAGCGTACTGTTTGTGATATAAGTAAAAAGATTCAGATTGGTTATGCAAAAATTGTTGCAAATAGTGGGAAGTATAATAGACGTGCGCTGGCTAATTTTTATTCTACTTTCTGTGATCATTCTGTCCTTTATGCTTCAGGTCTTTCCTCCCTTCTTAATAATGGTAATTTAAAAAGAATTTTGATAAATTATTTCAAATTTTGCAAATTTCTTCTGTATCTACCACCTTGGACAAAAAATCGGACTCTTTTTAAAAAATTTTCATTTCCTGATATAACTTTAGAGTTGGAGATTCTTCACAGACAACTCTCCAGTACAGCTTCTGCGCGCCTATCCCCTCACCACCGTCTTATCCATTTTTTTCGTTGACTTTGTGTGTGTATTTGTTTTTCTCTTTGTGTTTTTTGAATTTCATTTTTTGTGTGTATTATTTAATTTTTTGTATTAACGTAAAAAATTTCTATTGTCATTATTTTTCATTTTTTGTATATTTTGCTTTTTTGTGTGTATTTAATTGTTTCTACTCCACATTTTAATACTTTTATAGTGTTGTTGTGGGTAAGAAATAAATTATTATTATTATTATTATTATTATTATCAAGACTAAGAATTTCTGGTTAGTGTGTTTCTCTGAGTTTCTGTTACTATTAAGCCGTATTACTCCTTGTATACTGATCGCGACCACTAAGTGTTTGACAAACACAAGCAAATAAAGCATTATTTTACTTTTTAGAATATGTTAATAAAAAACAAATAGAAATGATAATGAAAACTTTTTGCACAATATATTTTTGAAAAAAAATGCAATGAGTTACATTAAAACAAAAAATGAGCAGAACAATCAGTCAAACAACCTTCCAGACCTGAAGCTACCAGAGGTCACCATGTTAAGTTTTCCTGCATGTTAGCATTTTCCTGCAAAACATTCTTTACACTAGAAGATATCATTTATACTTAATAGGAAATTCCTCATAAGTGCTTCTTCTCATTACTCCTGGCAATTGAGGCCACCATACATTATGTTGCTGGCCCATATAACACAGAAAATGCTATTCTAACTGAAAAAAAAATAGTAAAGAGAAAACGTTTAACAAGCTTATAAGTATTAAATATAAGCAAAAAGAACCATGAATTAGAGATAAGTGGGGATCCTACAAACCAATTCCAAAGGAGAGGCTTGTTAATAGAGGTCAACTTAAATCATCTTAAGTTATTTTTGAGGGCTTTTATTGCAAATCCCTCGTTTCTTTGAGCCAAGACTGTACATTCCTCGGTGACAAGTGCAAATTGGAATAATATTTTCTCTATAAATTTCACCTAATTTCATTAAAGGTAAATTTAAGCCACTTTAAGGTATTTTTGAGGAATTTTAATGAAAATACCTCGTTTCTTTGATTAAGTATTAGATTTCACTCATTCTCGGTTGCAAATTATTTTAACACCTCCCAGCTTAACATTAGGCTCTAGAAAATTCTGGTTAAAACAATTCATGCCACTCTACCACACTAATACTGACCCTTTATCACCATTTGACACCCCATCTTATCATTCAATGGCATTTACCAGAAATCTTGTTGTTAACAAGATTGCATTAAACCCAATGTCTCACATTTTTGCAAACCAGCCCACCGTGATACAACAATGCCAGTCTTTCTATCATCTCCTGCTAGGATTGAGCATCTGGCACCCTTTGACCTCCCCTCACCTTTCCTGAGAGATTTTTCAGCTATTTTCCTGCTAAAAATCGTACATTAAATCAAAGCAAGCCACCCTCAATATGATAAACCGTATCAATTCACGTCACTGTGCAACACTTTGAATGGTCCTCTGGAACCCTTTGGTAAGACACAAACACTGTCAGACACAAAGGCACGGAGAGAGAGAGAGACGAACACGCACAGAGGGAAAACGCAAACAAACCCTAAAAAAACACATGCACAATCAAACTCACAAACTCAAGCACATACATGCATATATGCACACACACACACACAAACAGACAAACACAAACACACACACACAAACACATACAAACACACACACACACACACACACACACACACACAAACACACACACGCAAACAAAGACACACAAATACACAAACACACACACACATACAAACACACATACACACAAACACATACACACACACACACACACAAACACACACAAACACATACGCACACACAAAAACATACACATACACATAAAACACAAATACGCACAAACTCAAAAACACCCACACAAACACACTCACAAACACACACACAGTCAGAAAAACAGGCATGAGGGGAGAGACAAAACACACAGAGGGAAGACTCACTCACACACAAAAACAGACTTAAACACACACAAATACAACCACACAAAGAAAGCCCTTCTGGCACACACACAAAAAGTAAAAAACAAAGGTACGGGGAGGGGAACAAAAAAGAACACAGAGGGAAAATTTCTCACACACAAACACAAACAACCAGACAAAGTCTGACACAAAGGCACGCACACAGTCAGACTTACAAGCACGAGGAGAAAGACAAAACACAAGGAAAAAAACACAAATAATCACATACAGATCCACACAATGTCAGACACAGGGCTCATGCAGAGTCAGACACAAAGCCACAGAGAAAGAATAAATACAAACAGAAGAAAAAAAAACACACACACACACAAACATAAGAAGTCAGACGCACAGGCACACAGACAGGTAGACAAAAAGGTCTGAAGAGAGAGACAAAACCACATAGAGGGTAAAACAAAATATACTCACTCACACAAAATCAGACACAAGGGCACACTAATGTAGTCAGACATACAGGCATAAGGGAGAGACAAAGCACACAGAGGTAAAAACACAAACAGCCACTCAAAGTCAGACACATAAGCAGACACAGTCAGACACAAAGATACGGTTAGAGAGAGAAAAAACACAAAGGGAAAAACTTACACACACAAACAAACACACACACACACACACTACCACACAAAATCAGACACACAGATAAAAATACAGTCAGAGGTAAAGGCATTGAGAGAAACAAAATCACGCATGGGGAAAATACACGAACACGAATAAACAAACACACACAAAAACACACGCACTCACGGCCATACAGCCTCAAAAAATGAAACACACAGGCACATTCACAAGTAGACTGACAGAACGGGGGTATAAACAAAAATATTCAAAAGGAAAAAGAAACATATACAAACACACACCCAAACGCACATATACACACACACAAAGTAAAACACACAGGCACACACAGTCAGACACACAGGCATGGATTGAAACAAAAACAAAGAAAGAAAACACATACACAAACACAAACACAAATAGACAAAGTCAAAACACAGGCACAAAGGCATGGAGAAAGGTAAAAACACATAGAGGGAAAACACACAAACATACAAACACACACACACACGCATAAAAATAGCCACATAAAGTAAGACACCAATGGACATACACAGTCAAACAAATAGGCAAAATGGGAGACACACAAAGGGAAACACACACAACCACAACCAGAAAAGTCAGACACACTGGTATACACGCAAACATAGTCAATCACATAGGCACAGAGAGCGAGACAAAGCATAGAAAGGAAAATACACACAAACATATACACACACACAGACACAAACACACACACATAAACAGACACAAAAACACAACAATGCAAAGTAAAAACCACTGGCGCAAACAAAGTCAGACAAAGAGGTACGAAGGGAGCATCAAAAACACACAGAGGGAAAACTCAAAAACACACAAACATACACCCCCACAAAGATAGACACACTGGCACATATACACAGTCAGACAAACAGTTACTTAGGGGAAGGGATACAAAAGCAAACAGAAGGATGAACATACAAGCCGAACCACACAAAGTCAAACGCACAGGAACAAACAGAATCAGAGACCAAAGGCCAGGGAGAGAGACAAAACAACGCAGAGGAAAAAACACACACAAAAACATACACATCCACACAAAGTCAGATACAAGGGACAAGCACAGTCAGAAACACGTAAACAGAGATTGAGACAAAAACACACAGTTAGAAAAAACAGCAAATTAACAATGAAAAAAATTTCCGCAATGTGTCTTTGAAAGAAATGCAAGGAATTCCATTAAATCAAGATAAGCAGAAACAAGTCAAATAATCTTCCACCTCTGAAGCTACCAAAAATCACCATATTAAATTAATAAAACCAAAAACAAACAAATATTATAAAAAATAATCGAGTAAAATTGAAAAAAAGCAGAAAATTTTAGAGTCCGCTAGTCAAGTGAAATTTGTGTTCCCATGTGATTGGAATACCTGAGATGCAGGGTTGGAGTAGTGAAATTTGCTTACATTTGAAGTAATGTAACTTTGATGAGTAATGCTTTAGAGGAAGCTGTCAGATAATATTGGGGGTTGCTCTTAACGTATTTTTTACCAAAGAGAGTCCTTATCACACATTTGAATGTTTTAAAGAGATTTTAATGCAAAAAGTTTCGTTTACACTAGAATCCATCATTTATACTTAATGCAAACTTCCTTATTAGTTTTTATTCTGATAACTCCTGGCAATTGAGGCTACCATTTCATATCTGGCTGGCCCTTAAAACACAGAAAAAGCAATTCAAAAGCAAAAATTAAAATAAAACATGAAAACAAACATTGAAAAAAAAAACACAAAAAAGTTATAAAGTATAAAATATAAGCAATAAGAACCATGAACTAAAGAAAGGTGGGGATCTGAAAAAACAATTCCAGAGGGAAGGCTTGTTACTAGAGGTAAATTTAAGCTAACTTAAGATATTTTTGATGGCTTTCAATGTTCCACGTTGACCAGCACAGATTAAAATAATATTTATCTTAAAATTTCATATAATTTCGTTAGAGGTAAATTTAAGCCACTTTAAGATATATTTGAGGACTTTAAGTGAAGAAACCTGGTTTCTTTGAATGAGCGTTGACACCTTCAAGCTTCAAATTAAGCCTTAGAAAATGTTAACCCAAGCAATTCACGCCACCAATGAAATATGTGGCTGGCCTGCAAAACACAGAAAAAGAAGTTCAAACTAAAAAAATGGAAAAAACAAAACATGAAAAAAGCTTGTAAAATATACAATATAAGCAAAATGAACCGTAAACTAAAAAAAGTCCAGGATTTCTGCTAACGAATTCCAGAGGATAAGGGGGCCTTGTTATTAGAGGTAACTTTAAACCATTTTAAAATACTTTTTAGGACTTTTAATGAAAATCCCTCGTTTCTTTGAGCCAAAACTATAAATTCCCTTTGACAAGCGCTATTTGAATAATATTGTCTCTTCAAATTTCACGTAATCTGATTATAGGTAAATTTAAACCAGATTAATATATTTTTGAGGGTTTTTATTGAAAATACCTCGCTTCTCTGACTCTGTGCTACCTAAGACTCTCCTCAGTCGAAAAATTTCTTTTTTCACCTCCCAGCTTAACTTTAAGCTCTAGTAAATGTTAGTCCAAATAGTTCTTGCCGCTCTACCACGCTATTATTGACCCTTGGATACCCTCTGACACCATCCCTGGGCATTCTTAAGACATTTTCCAGATGTTTTCTTGTTAAAATCATGCAGTAAACCCAATGGCTCAAGTTTTCACAAGTCAACCTTCCTTGATACGCCATCTCAATTCACACCACTGTGTCAAACTAGAACTGACCATCTGGCCCTTTCTGGGATCCCCTCAACTGTCTTAAGACATGTTTCAGGGATTTTGATGTTTAGAATTTTACATTAAATCTAAGCAAGCCACCCTCAATGTGATACACCATGCCAACTCAAGTCACTGCTATAGAATATGACTGGTTCTATAGTTTGTAGGATCCCCACCTTTCTTTAATTCGTGGTTCCTTTAGCATATGTTTTATCCTTTATAAGCTTTTTTCATGTTTTATTTTCTCAATTTTCTTAGTCTAAACTGCCTTTTCTGTGTTTTACAAGCCAGCCACATATTACTATTGTGGCCTGAATTGCTATGAGTCATCCGAAGAGACGCTAATAGGGAATGATTGCTCAAGCGTAAATGTTTGATTCTAGTGTAAACAATTATTTTTGCATGAAAATGCCCGAAAAAATGCCAGATGTGTGAAAAAGACTCTATTAATAAGAAATGCACTAAGAGAAACCCCCAAATTTATCTGATAACATTCTTTAAGGCATTACGCTCCGTCAGCTCATATCTCTGCTGAGGCCTGGCAACAACATTTTTTGAAAGAGTTTTCAGAACTAGATTCCAAAGTAGAATATCCCCTTAAACGTGATCTCAATCGGATACTTTCAAAAAAGACTGTACCCACGTTTTTTGTTTCACTGTCTGATATTAGGAATTCTGCGCCAAAAATTAAGAAACCTTTCTCGAGGGGTACAGATCATATTTGTGCTAGAAACATTCTTCTTGGAAGTCCCTTACTGCTTTGTCACCTTGATTTCATGTTACAAATGGTGTTCACAACTAAAATAGTTACAACTTCGTTCTCTTCTGGTCGTCTTACTCCTGTTCAAAAAAAAAAATAAATCGCTGAATGAGTGTTCTTCATATCGCCCTATTACGGTTGCTACTATTTTCTGGAAGATTTTTGAAACACTCGTAATACCAGAACTTATAGATAAATGCTACATTCCGCCATATCAGTTTGGCTTTCAAAAAGGCCTAGGGTTTGCCCACGTGCTTACTGCACTATCGTCAATACTTATAGATGCTGATAAGTCTGGTGATTCATTCGTCCTAGGGAGTCATGATGTCAGCCATGCTTTCGACTCTCTGAGTTCCCCACAAATTCTCCTTGAGCTACGTAAACGGAGAGTTGACACGTCTGCCATTCGTGCTTTGTATGATATGTATAACCATCTTGCTGTTGTAATCAGGCTACCTGATGGGACCATAACACGTTTCGTTATTCCAGTCTCTCGAGGCGTCAGACAGGATGCCCTTACCTCTCCAGTTGCCTTTAATAACTGTATCATTAACGCCCAATCCAGCACAGTTCCTTCGTGTATTTTAAAAGGGATTAATGTGTCGCTTATCGCTTATGCAGATGATATTTATAACCCCAGTCGAACAGTACAGTCGTTCAAAAGAATTTTGCTATTTTAAGTAAAGAATATGCTAAGATTAACCTTATATTCAATAGAGAAAAATCGGACACGGTTCTGTTCAACTGGGTTGAAACTCGAGCAGGATTTACTATTAATCTCGACGGTGCGCCAGTTTCCCCGAAATCACAAATGAAATATTTAGGCTTCCTATTGGTGACACTCTTAAAGCAACTAGAAGGCTCTTGATCCTTCATTTCCAACGTCGAACAGCAATTGCATACAAAAGCTTGGTAGCAAACAAATTTCGACTCAACCGCAAACTGCTGGCGAAACTTTACAATGCTTCTACACTCCAGAATTTCCTATACCTTGCACCTTTTTGGGGTACGTTTACGATAACCGAGACGAGCTTCGGCGAATGTATTTCCAGTATGCCAAATACCTGCTCGCCCTTCCACCATGGTCAAGCAGATCCTGGGTCATTAAAAGATACGGCATCATAGACCCGAATGCTTCAATCAGAAAAAGCATAGAAGCTTATAATAGCAGAATTGGTTGGCACCCATGGAGCGCTATTTTGATTCAATGAATGTTTTGCTTTTGTATGTTTTAATAGTTTTTAAGTAGGGTGAAGTGTTGCAAAGTTTTTTGTGTAGTTTTTTAGTTTATTTTCTTTTTTCATCTTGCCTTTTATTCACATTATACTCCGTTTTTCATGTGTATTATAACGGGTTATAAATAAATTAAATTCAATTCAATTCAATTACTCAACACACAGGTGAACTTCGAAAATAAACTAATTTCATTAATCAATTTTTGACCCAGCATGTCAGTTATTGCAATCATAAGGGAACACACAATTCATTTAATCATTATAGTAAACGCGAACGGGGATTCTACTTTCGTGCAATAGGTTATTTCATACATTCAATTTTCTGAATCAAAATATTCGAAAAGGGTTCATGGTAGAGATGCTTAGGGCTCCATTCCATTGATGGGGATTCCCTTCAAATCCTAATATGGTCAAAAATTTTTAGTTCTTAAAGGTTTCCTGAGAGAAACGTCTTGAAAGGAGAGAAAATACATTGAAAGAAAATGAAACCCTGAAGAAAAATACCGTGAAATAAAATGAAATCCCGAACAAATATACATCTTATGAGTATTATGTAACATCCTTCGTGTCATAATCATTACGGAAAACCCAGGTGGTTTCCCCCCTCCCTAATTACGACTGGGAGATTCACAACTTGACTAGTCGACTCTAAAAGAAACCTTTTACGTAATAGTCAAAAGTAAACAAAACACATTTCGTAATAAAAGCTGGAAGAAATTGCTCCAAGATCCACCTCTTGGTTCTTATGTTAAGGATTAACAGTGAAAGTGGAAGTTGAGGCCCTCCGTTGGAGTTGTATTGTCGGGCCCACAGTGAAATTGAACACTATGGCTCCTGGTTGGTAGTTTTGGGTCCGATGAAATTGAATGCTAGAGCCTTGATTGAATTGGATGCTACTGCCCTCCTCCAGTGAAATTAGCTGCTAGGGTCCTGCTGTCTAGCTTAGGTTAGGGGTCCAATTAAATTGGATGCTAGGAAGCCTGGTAGAATGGCTTTCTAGGGTGTGGCATTTGAAGGTTCCTAATTAGTTGACCCTAAAATTTTTCCCCACCTTGCCTTCGTAGACTTCTTAAGAATCAGAGAAACTTGTAGGTAAGAACTAAAGAAATCATGAAAAAAATGTCTTGAAGAAAAATACCTTAGAAATCGTCTTTTGAAAATTTGAAACGTCTTGAAAAACTTCTTGATGAAAAATTGTCTTAGAAAACGTCTTGGTATGTCTTAAAATATTTTGTAACGTCTTGAAGAAATGTCTAAGAAATGTCTTGAAATGACTTGAAACGTCTTGAGAAATATCTTGAAGAGAAATGTCTTAAATAAATTGTCTTGAAGTGTTTTGAAACGCCTTGAAAAAATGTTTGGAGAAAAATGTCTTAATAAAACCCCCTGAGCCTTGGATACAGGACTCTAGCTTTCCCTATTACGTAACAACCAAAAGTAAACAAAATTCTTTTGCATAACAATCAAAAGTAAACAAACCCTATTACGTAACAACTTTTTTCCTGGTCCTCTAATTAGTCTTATTGCGTAACAACCAAAAGTAAACAAGCTCTATTATGTAAAAGCATTTTTCCTGTCCCTCTAGTAAGTTCGATTATGTAACAGCCGAAGGCAAATAAACCCTTTTACGTAACAGACGTTACCTTGGCTCTCTAGTCCTATTACGTCCTATTACGTAACATGCAAACTTACACTCTATTAGGTGACAATAATGATAATCCTGGAGTCAGGAAGCCCTTGAATGCTTTTTAATGACTCTCCGTTATGTAGAACCGAAGTAATTCGAGAGCAAAGAAGCCCCTGAAGGTTTTTCACACACCCTTAGATTTCTTAGGCATAACAACTGTATAAAAAACATTCCCTATGAAGTAACAGGCACCTGTACCTCTTAGAAAATTATAAACACTTGTGTCATTACGGAATTGCCGTTCAGCCTAAATCAGTAAAGGCAGAAAGGAGTAGCGTCAATGGGTTCATTTAAAGTGCATATAGTGTCACTACTACTTGCCTCTTCCTCAATCCTATCAGTTCCTCAATCCTATCAGAATTTTCCAAAGAGGTAAATTCTGGTCCGAGTCTATAAAAACCAAATCTGTATAACAAGAGCCATGCAATTGTAATAAGAAGCTTATTTAAACCACTAAAGATATTATCATACCGATGGAGGTTTGTATGAAGGGTATGTCAGGGCTTTGGTCCTTTGTTTTGTCCAAAGTTTATGAAGTGGATATCAAAATCAGAGACAAAATAACTTTAGTTTATTTTAAATCCTAATTTTGCTCCTTTCACTCAATGTTTCGGATTTTAGTTGAATTTATTTTTTTACTTTATTTTTTTTACAAGGAGTGTTTTTGCTCTATAGACTGACCTCGACAATATTAAGATTTCCACTTTTTTTAAAAGTGTTATTCTCTTTTTCTCGCCTTTAGACCCCTATTCCTCCCCCCATTCTCTCTGCCTCTTTGTTTGCCTCTGTGCTATCTGTTAATTTTTCGTTACTTCTTGCTAATCTTGACCCTGGGACTTTAAATAATTTTTTGTCCTTTGTTCAAAAATTGATATTTTGTCGTATATGGATATCAATCAATCAATAAATCAATCAATTTATTGATACTAAAGGAAAAACTATTACAAAAGTACAGCGGTTACTAGGCCCAAGAAGCTTTGCTTGTAATGGACCACAGAGAACAAGAATAAAACACTATTATAAAACATAAAAAAAAACAAAAAAAAAACACTGGAACAAGACAAGCACATTGAACAGATAGGATATTTAACAGATAGAAGATTTAGAAGCAGATTTAACATATAGCTGAAAAAGATTTTAAAAGAAGAGAAGAGACATACAAATTAGGAAAGGATTAATAAAGAGAGAGAAGAATTATTGAATTGGAAAGACCCGACGAAATAATGCCTTTGCAGAAAGAAAAAGAGGGATATCCAAAGGGATGGAGTTCCATAATAGAATGGATTGATATACTGGAGACCTCTGGGCTGCTGTAGAAGATCGTTTTGGTAAAATAAATCGTTGAGAAGAGTTACGTAAAGAAGAAAAGTACCTACCTGAGCCTGTCCTTGAAAAAAACTGCTGTAGGGGCAGTGGAAGAGTTCCTAGAAAAGCCGATTACGCAAAATAAAGAGTACTTTTTCCTATAATATGATCCAGCGGAGCTATTCAAGTATCATTATAAAGATCAGAGGAAGGGTTAAGCAAAGGGAGAAGAAAAGTAGCCTTCACTGCCCTATTTTGGGCTCTTTGAAGTGAGCAGAGAAGAGATTTATTAGTATTACACCAAACAGAGCAGCAATAAGAAAGGTAAGGATAAATAAAAGCATAATAAAGAGAAACCATAATAGCAGGAGGAAGAAATGAATTAATCCTGTGCAACATTGAAGACTGGTGGAGGATTAAGGAACAAGTCGTGAGTTATATGCGGTTTAAAAGAAAGATAACAGTCAAGATACACACCAAGAAATTTCACCATAGTAGCTTGTGGTATAATATCGTTCCCAAAAGTCAGGGCGATTGACTCTTGTGCGTCTCTCATACGGTAAGGG
>NC_088879.1:15650525-15728860 GCF_032884065.1 Artemia franciscana | reverse complement strand
GGTAAAGAATGTGATTAAAGGCTCTATTCCTATTTAAAAGGTTTTAGTTTTCGGGGGTAATAGCTACGTATGTTGAAAAAATGAAGATATTAGACTATTTTATGATTGCACATGGTAAAGAATCTGATTAAAGGCTCTTTTCCTATTTCAAAAGCTTTAGTTTTCGGGGGTAATAGCTACGTCTGCGGAAAAAATGAAGATATTAGACTATTTTATGATTGCACATGGTAAAGAGTGTGAATAAAGGCGCTTTTCCTATTTCAAAAGTTTTAGTTTTCGAGGGTAATAGTTTCGTCCGTGGAAAAAATGAAGATATTAAACTATTTCATGATTACACATGGTAAAGAATGTGATCAAAAGCTCTTTTCCTATTTAAAAAGTTTTAGTTTTCGGGAGTAATAGCTACGTCCGTGGAAAAAATGAAGATATTAGACTATTTTATGATTGCACATGGTGAAAAATATGATTAAAGGCTCTTTTCCTATTTAAAAAGTTTTAGTTTTCGGGGGTAATAGCTACATCCGTAGAAGAAATGAAGATGTTAGACTATTTTATGATTGCACGTGGTAAAGAATGTGATTAAAGGCTCTTTTCCTATTTCAAAAGTTTTAGTTTTCGAGGGTCATAGATATTAGACTATTTTGTGATTGCACATGGTAAAGAATGTGATTAGAGGCTCTTTTCCTATTTCAAAAGTTTTAGTTTTCGAGGGTTATAGCTATGTCTGTGGAAAAAATGAAGATATTAGACTATTTTATGATTGCACATGGTAAAGAATGTGATTAAAGGCTCTTTTCCTATTTCAAAAGCTTTAGTTTTCGGGGGTAATAGCTACGTCTGTGGCAAAAATCAAGATATTAGACTATTTTATGATTGCACATGATAAAGAATGTGATTAAAGGCTCTTTTCCTATTTCAAAAGTTTTAGTTTTCAAGGGTAATAGCTTCGTCCGTGGAAAAAATGAAGATATTAAACTATTTCATGATTAAACATGGTAGAGAATGTGATCAAAGGCTCTTTTCCTATTTAAAAAGTTTTAATTTTCGGGGGTAATAGCTATGTCCGTTGAAAAAATGAAGATATTAGACTATTTTATGATTGCATATGGTAAAGAATGTGATTAAAGGCTCTTTTCCTATTTAAAAAGTTTTAGTTTTTGGGGATTATAGCTACGTCTGTGGAAGAAATGAAGATATTAGACTATTTTATGATTGCACATAGTAAAGAATGTGATTAAAGGCTCTTTTCCTATATCAAAAGTTTTAGTTTTTGAGGGTAATAGCTACGTCTGTGGAAAAAATGAAGATATTAGACTATTTTATGATTGCATATGGTAAAGATTGTGATCAAAGGCTCTTTTCCTATTTAAAAAGTTTTAGTTTTCGGGGGTAATAGCTACGTCCGTGGAAAAAATGAAGATATTAGACTATTTTATGATAGCGCATGGTAAAGATTGTGATTAAGGGCTCTTTTCCTATTTAAAAAGTTTTATTTTTCGGGGGTAATAGCTTCGTCCGTTGAAAAAATGAAGATATTAGACTATTTTATGATCGCACATGGTAAAGAATGTGATTAAAGGCTCTTTTCCTATTTAAAAAGTTTTAGTTTTTGGGGATAATAGCTACGTCTGTGGAAGAAATGAAAATATTAGACTATTTTATGATTGCGCATGGTAAAGAATCTGATTAAAGGCTCTTTTCCTATTTTAAAAGTTTTAGTTCTCGGGGATAATAGCTTCGTCCGTGGAAAAAATGAAGATATTAGACTATTTTATGATTGCACATGGTAAAGAATGTGATTAAAGGCTCTTTTCCTATTTCAAAGTTTTAGTTTTCGAGGGTAATAGCTAAGTCTGTGGAAAAAATGAAGATATTAGATTATTTTATGATTGCACATGGTAAAGAATGTGATTAAAGGCTCTTTTCCTATTTCAAAAGTTTTAGTTTTCGGGGGTAATAGCTACGTCTGTGTAAAAAATGAAGATATTAGACTATTTTATGATTGCACATGGTAAAGAATGTGATTAACGGCTCTTTTTCTATTTCAAAAGTTATAGTTTTTATGAGGGTAATAGCTATGTCTATGGAAAAAATGAAGATATTAGACTATTTCTTGATTACACTTGGTAAAGAATGTGATTAAAGGCTCTTTTCCTATTTAAAAAGTTGTAGTTTTCGGGGGTAATAGCTACGTCCGTGGAAAAAATGAAGATATTAGACTATTTTATGATTGCACATGGTAAGGAATGTGATTAAAGGCTTTTTCCTATTTCAAAAGTTTTAGTTTTCGGGGGTAAAAGCTACGTCTGTGTAAAAAATGAAGATATTAGACTATTTAATGATTGCACATGGTAAAGAATGTGATTAAAGGCTCTTTTCCTATTTCAAAAGTTTTAGTTTTAGAGGGTAATAGCTTCGTCCGTGGAAAAAATGAAGA
Organism: Artemia franciscana; assembly: GCF_032884065.1. Taxonomy (NCBI): domain Eukaryota; kingdom Metazoa; phylum Arthropoda; class Branchiopoda; order Anostraca; family Artemiidae; genus Artemia; species Artemia franciscana. The sequence continues at coordinate 15,726,423 of NC_088879.1, read as the reverse complement.
TATTAGACTATTTTATGATTGCACATGGTAAAGAATGTGATTAAAGGCTCTTTTCCTATTTCAAAAGTTTTAGTTTTAGAGGGTAATAGCTTCGTCCGTGGAAAAAATGAAGATATTAGACTATTTCATGATTACACATGGTAAAGAATGTGATTAAAGGCTCTATTCCTATTTAAAAGGTTTTAGTTTTCGGGGGTAATAGCTACGTATGTTGAAAAAATGAAGATATTAGACTATTTTATGATTGCACATGGTAAAGAATCTGATTAAAGGCTCTTTTCCTATTTCAAAAGCTTTAGTTTTCGGGGGTAATAGCTACGTCTGCGGAAAAAATGAAGATATTAGACTATTTTATGATTGCACATGGTAAAGAGTGTGATTAAAGGCGCTTTTCCTATTTCAAAAGTTTTAGTTTTCGAGGGTAATAGCTTCGTCCGTGGAAAAAATGAAGATATTAAACTATTTCATGATTACACATGGTAAAGAATGTGATCAAAAGCTCTTTTCCTATTTAAAAAGTTTTAGTTTTCGGGAGTAATAGCTACGTCCGTGGAAAAAATGAAGATATTAGACTATTTTATGATTGCACATGGTGAAAAATGTGATTAAAGGCTCTTTTCCTATTTAAAAAGTTTTAGTTTTCGGGGGTAATAGCTACATCCGTAGAAGAAATGAAGATGTTAGACTATTTTATGATTGCACGTGGTAAAGAATGTGATTAAAGGCTCTTTTCCTATTTCAAAAGTTTTAGTTTTCGAGGGTCATAGATATTAGACTATTTTGTGATTGCACATGGTAAAGAATGTGATTAGAGGCTCTTTTCCTATTTCAAAAGTTTTAGTTTTCGAGGGTTATAGGTATGTCTGTGGCAAAAATCAAGATATTAGACTATTTTATGATTGGACATGGTAAAGAATGTGATTAAAGGCTTTTTCCTATTTCAAAAGTTTTAGTTTTCGGGGGTAATAGCTACGTCTGTGGAAAAAATGAAGATATTAGACTATTTTATGATTGCACATGGTAAAGAATGTGATTAAAGGCTCTTTTCCTATTTCAAAAGTTTTAGTTTTCGAGAGTAATAGCTTCGTCCGTGGAAAAAATGAAGATATTAGACTATTTTATGATTGCACATGGTAAAGAATATGATTAAAAGCTCTTTTCCTATTTCAAAAGTTTTAAATTTCGGGGGTAATAGCTATGTCTGTGGAAAAAAATGACGATATTAGACTATTTTATGATTGCACATGGTAAAGAATGTGATTAAAGGCTCTTTTCCTATTTCAAAAGTTTTATATTTCGAGGGTAATAGCTATGTCTGTGGAAAAAATGAAAATATTAGACTATTTTATGATTACACATGGTAAAGAATCTGCTTAAAGGCTCTTTTCCTCTTTCAAAAGTTTTAGTTTGCGGGGGTAATAGCTACGTCCGTGGGAAAAATGAGGATTTTAGACTATTTTATGATTGCACATGGTAAAGAATGTGATTAAAGGCTCTTTTCCTATTTCAAAAGTTTTAGTTTTCGGGGGTAATAGCTATGTTTGTGGAAAAAATGATAATGTTAGACTATTTTATTATTGCACATGGTAAAGAATCTGATTAAAGGCTCTTTTCCTATTTCAAAAGTTATAGTTGTCGGGGGTAATAGCTTCGTCCGTGGAAAAAATGAAGATATTAAACTATTTTATGATTAGACATGGTAAAGAATGTGATTAAAGGCTCTTTCCCTATTTCAAAAGTTTTAGTTTTCTAGGGTAATAGCTATATCTATGGAAAAAATGAAGATATTAGACTATTTTATGATTGCACATGGTAAAGAATGTGATTAAAGGCTCTTTTCCTATTTCAAAAGTTTTAGTTTTCTAGGGTAATAGCTATATCTATGGAAAAAATGAAGATATTAGACTATTTTATGATTGCACATGGTAAAGAATGTGATTAAAGGCTCTTTTCCTATTTAAAAAGTTTTAGTTTTCGGGGGTAATAGCTACGTATGTTGAAAAAATGAAGATATTAGACTATTTTATGATTGCACATGGTAAAGAATGTGATTAAAGGCTCTTTTCCTATTTCAAAAGTTTTAGTTTTCGGGGGTAATAGCTACATCCGTGGAAAAAATGAAGATATTAGACTATTTTATGATTGCGCGTGGTAAAGAATGTGATCAATGGCTCTTTTCCTATTTAAAAAGTTTTAGTTTTCGGGGGTAATAGCTTCATCCGTGGAAAAAATGAAGATATTAGACTATTTTATGATTGCACATGGTAAAGAATGTGATTAAAGGCTCTTTTCCTATTTCAAAAGTTTTAGATTTCGGGGGTAATAGCTACATCCGTAGAAAAAATGAAGATGTTAGACTATTTTATGATTGCACATGGTAAAGAATGTGATTAAAGGCTCTTTTCCTATTTCAAAAGTTTTAGTTTTCGAGGGTCATAGATATTAGACTATTTTATGATTGCACATGGTAAAGAATGTGATATTAAAAAAAAAATGAAGTGGAAAAAATGAAGATATTAGACTATTTTATGATTGCACATGGTAAAGATAGTGATTAGAGGCTCTTTTCCTATTTCAAAAGTTTAGTTTCCTAGGGTAATAGCTATGTCTGTGGAAAAAATGAAGATTTAGACTATTTTATGATTGCGCATGGTAAAGAATCTGATTAAAGGCTCTTTTCCTATTTCAAAAGTTTTAGTTCTCGGGGATAATAGCTTCGTACGTGGAAAAAATGAAGATATTAGACTATTTTATGATTGCACATGGTAAAGAATGTGATTAAAGGCTCTTTTCCTATTTCAAAAGTTTCAGTTTTCGAGGATAATAGCTATGTCTATGGAAAAAATGAAGATATTAGACTATTTCATAATTACACATGGTAAAGAATGTGATTAAAGGCTCTATTCCTATTTAAAAGGTTTTAGTTTTCGGGGGTAATAGCTACGTATGTTGAAAAAATGAAGATATTAGACTATTTTATGATTGCACATGGTAAAGAATCTGATTAAAGGCTCTTTTCCTATTTCAAAAGCTTTAGTTTTCGGGGGTAATAGCTACGTCTGCGGAAAAAATGAAGATATTAGACTATTTTATGATTGCACATGGTAAAGAGTGTGAATAAAGGCGCTTTTCCTATTTCAAAAGTTTTAGTTTTCGAGGGTAATAGTTTCGTCCGTGGAAAAAATGAAGATATTAAACTATTTCATGATTACACATGGTAAAGAATGTGATCAAAAGCTCTTTTCCTATTTAAAAAGTTTTAGTTTTCGGGAGTAATAGCTACGTCCGTGGAAAAAATGAAGATATTAGACTATTTTATGATTGCACATGGTGAAAAATATGATTAAAGGCTCTTTTCCTATTTAAAAAGTTTTAGTTTTCGGGGGTAATAGCTACATCCGTAGAAGAAATGAAGATGTTAGACTATTTTATGATTGCACGTGGTAAAGAATGTGATTAAAGGCTCTTTTCCTATTTCAAAAGTTTTAGTTTTCGAGGGTCATAGATATTAGACTATTTTGTGATTGCACATGGTAAAGAATGTGATTAGAGGCTCTTTTCCTATTTCAAAAGTTTTAGTTTTCGAGGGTTATAGCTATGTCTGTGGAAAAAATGAAGATATTAGACTATTTTATGATTGCACATGGTAAAGAATGTGATTAAAGGCTCTTTTCCTATTTCAAAAGCTTTAGTTTTCGGGGGTAATAGCTACGTCTGTGGCAAAAATCAAGATATTAGACTATTTTATGATTGCACATGATAAAGAATGTGATTAAAGGCTCTTTTCCTATTTCAAAAGTTTTAGTTTTCAAGGGTAATAGCTTCGTCCGTGGAAAAAATGAAGATATTAAACTATTTCATGATTAAACATGGTAGAGAATGTGATCAAAGGCTCTTTTCCTATTTAAAAAGTTTTAATTTTCGGGGGTAATAGCTATGTCCGTTGAAAAAATGAAGATATTAGACTATTTTATGATTGCATATGGTAAAGAATGTGATTAAAGGCTCTTTTCCTATTTAAAAAGTTTTAGTTTTTGGGGATTATAGCTACGTCTGTGGAAGAAATGAAGATATTAGACTATTTTATGATTGCACATAGTAAAGAATGTGATTAAAGGCTCTTTTCCTATATCAAAAGTTTTAGTTTTTGAGGGTAATAGCTACGTCTGTGGAAAAAATGAAGATATTAGACTATTTTATGATTGCATATGGTAAAGATTGTGATCAAAGGCTCTTTTCCTATTTAAAAAGTTTTAGTTTTCGGGGGTAATAGCTACGTCCGTGGAAAAAATGAAGATATTAGACTATTTTATGATAGCGCATGGTAAAGATTGTGATTAAGGGCTCTTTTCCTATTTAAAAAGTTTTATTTTTCGGGGGTAATAGCTTCGTCCGTTGAAAAAATGAAGATATTAGACTATTTTATGATCGCACATGGTAAAGAATGTGATTAAAGGCTCTTTTCCTATTTAAAAAGTTTTAGTTTTTGGGGATAATAGCTACGTCTGTGGAAGAAATGAAAATATTAGACTATTTTATGATTGCGCATGGTAAAGAATCTGATTAAAGGCTCTTTTCCTATTTTAAAAGTTTTAGTTCTCGGGGATAATAGCTTCGTCCGTGGAAAAAATGAAGATATTAGACTATTTTATGATTGCACATGGTAAAGAATGTGATTAAAGGCTCTTTTCCTATTTCAAAGTTTTAGTTTTCGAGGGTAATAGCTAAGTCTGTGGAAAAAATGAAGATATTAGATTATTTTATGATTGCACATGGTAAAGAATGTGATTAAAGGCTCTTTTCCTATTTCAAAAGTTTTAGTTTTCGGGGGTAATAGCTACGTCTGTGTAAAAAATGAAGATATTAGACTATTTTATGATTGCACATGGTAAAGAATGTGATTAAAGGCTCTTTTTCTATTTCAAAAGTTATAGTTTTTATGAGGGTAATAGCTATGTCTATGGAAAAAATGAAGATATTAGACTATTTCTTGATTACACTTGGTAAAGAATGTGATTAAAGGCTCTTTTCCTATTTAAAAAGTTGTAGTTTTCGGGGGTAATAGCTACGTCCGTGGAAAAAATGAAGATATTAGACTATTTTATGATTGCACATGGTAAGGAATGTGATTAAAGGCTTTTTCCTATTTCAAAAGTTTTAGTTTTCGGGGGTAAAAGCTACGTCTGTGTAAAAAATGAAGATATTAGACTATTTAATGATTGCACATGGTAAAGAATGTGATTAAAGGCTCTTTTCCTATTTCAAAAGTTTTAGTTTTAGAGGGTAATAGCTTCGTCCGTGGAAAAAATGAAGATATTAGACTATTTTATGATTGCACATGGTAAAGAATGTGATTAAACGCTCTTTTCCTATTTCAAAAGTTTTAGTTTTCGGGGGTAATAGCTATGTCAGTGGAAAAAACGAAGATATTAGACTATTTTATGATTGCACATGGTAAAGAATGTGATTAAACGCTCTTTACCTATTTCAAAAGTTTTAGTTTTCGGGGGTAATAGCTACGTCTGTGAAAAAAATTAAGATATTAGACAATTTTATGATTGCACATGGTAAAGAAGCCGAATAAAGACTCTTTTCCTATTTCAAAAGTTTTAGTTTTCGGGGGTAATAGCTACGTATGTGGAAAAAATGAAGATATTATACTATTTTATGATTGCACATGGTAAAGAATGTGATTAAAGGCTCTTTTCCTATTTCCAAAGTTTTAGTTTTCGGGGGTAATTGCTAAGTCCGTGGAAAAAGATGACGATATTAGACTATTTTATGATTGCACATGGTAAAGAATGTAATTAAAGGCTCTTTTCCTATTTCAAAAGTTTTAGATTTCAGGGGTAATAGCTAAGTCCGTGGAAAAAGATGACGATATTAGACTATTTTATGATTGCACATGGTAAAGAATGTGATTAAAGGCTCTTTTCCTATTTCAAAAGTTTTAGTTTTCGAGGTTAATAGCTACATCTGTGGAAAAAATGAAGATATTAGACTATTTTATGATTGCACATGGTAAAGAATGTGATTAAAGGCTCTTTTCTTATTTCAAAAGTTTTAGTTTTCGGGGGTAATAGCTGTGGAAAAAATAAAGATATTAGACTATTTTATGATTGCACATGGTAAAGAATGTGATTAAAGTCTCTTTTCCTATTTCAAAAGTTTTAGTTTTCGGGGGTAATAGCTTCGTCCGTGGAAAAAATAAAGATATTAGACTATTTTATGATTGCACCTGGTAAAGAATGTGATTAAAGGCTCTTTTCCTATTTCAAAAAATATAGTTTTCGGGGGTAATAGCTACATCCGTGGAAAAAATGAAGCTGTTAGACTATTTTATGATTGCACATGGTAAAAAATGTGATTAAAGGCTCTTTTCTTAATTCAAAAGTTTTATTTTTCGAGGGTAATAGCTATGTCTCTGGAAAAAATGAAGATATTAGACTATTTTATGATCGCACATGGTAAAGAATGTGATTAAAGGCTCTTTTCCTATTTCAAAAGTTTTACTTTCGGGGGTAATAGCTACGTCTGTGGAAAAAATGAAGATAATAGACTATTTTATGATTGCACGTGGTAAAGAATGTGATTAAAGGCTCTTTTCCTATTTCAAAAGTTTTAGTTTTCGAGGGTAATAGCTTCGTCCGTGGAAAAAAATGAAGATATTAAAGTATTTCATGATTACAAATGGTAAAGTTTGTGATTAAAGGCTCTTTTCTTATTTAAAAAGTTCTAGTTTTCGGGGGTAATAGCTAAATCTGTGGAAAAAATGGAGATATTACACTATTTTATAATTGCACATAGTAAAGAATTTGATTAAAGGCTCTTTTCCTATTTCAAAAGTTTTAGATTTCGGGGTTAATAGCTACATCCGTGGAAAAAATGAAGATGTTAGACTATTTTATGATTGCACATGGTAAAGAATGTGATTGAAGGCTCTTTTCCTATTTCAAAAGTTTTAGTTTTTGGAGGTAATAGCCACGTCCGTGGAAAAAATGAAGATATTAGACTATTTTATGATTGCACATGGTAAAGAATGTGATTAAAGGCTCTTTTCCTATTTCAAAAGTTTTAGTTTTCGAGGGTAATAGCTATGTCTTTGGAAAAAGATGAAGATATTAGACTATTTTATGATTGCACATGGTAAAGAATGTGATTAAAGGCTTTTTCTATTTCAAAAGTTTTAGTTTTCGGGGGTAATAGCTATGTTTGTGGAAAAAATGAAGTTATTAGACTATTCTATGATTGCACATGGTAAAGAATGTGATTAAAGGCTCTTTTCATATTTCAAAAGTTTTAGTTTTTGGGGGTAATAGCCATGTCTGTGGAAAAAATGAAGATATTAGACTATTTTATGATTGCACATGGTATAAAATGTGATTTTTCAAAGATCACATTTCAAAAATGAAAAATGAAAAAATAATAGGAAAAGAGCCTTTAATCACATTCTTTACCATGTGCAATCATTAAATAGTATAATATCTTCATTTTTTCCACGGACGTAGCTATTACCCCCGAAAACTAAAACTTTTTAAATATGAAAAGAGCCTTTAATCATATTCTTTACCAGGTGCAATCATAAAATAGTTTAATATATTCTTTTTTTCCACGGACAAAACTATTACCCCCGAAAACTAAAACTTTTTAAATAGGAAAAGAGCCTTTAATCACATTCTTTACCATGTGCAATCATAAAATAGTCTAATATCTTCATTTTTTCAACGGACGTAGCTATTACCCCCGAAAACTAAAACTTTTTAAATAGGAAAAGAGCCTTTAATCACATTCTTTACCATGTGTAATCATGAAATAGTTTAATATCTTCATTTTTTCCACGGACGAAGCTATTATCCTCGAAGACTAAAACTTTTTAAATAGGAAAAGAGCCTTTGATCAGATTCTTTACCAGGTGCAATCATAAAATAGTTTAATATCTTCTTTTTTTCCACGGACGAATCTATTACCCCCGAAAACTAAAACTTTTGAAATAGGAAAAGAGCCTTTAATCACATTCTTTACCATGCGCAATCATAAAATAGTCTAATATCTTCATTTTTTTCCACAGACGTAGCTATTACCCCAGAAAACTAAGACTTTTGAAATAGGAAAAGAGCCTTAAATCACATTCTTTACCATGGGCAATCATAATATAGTCTAATATCTACATTTTTTCCACGGACGTAGCTATTACCCCCGAAAACTAAAATTTTTGAAATGGGAAAAGAGCCTTTAATCACGATCTTTACCACCTGCAATCATAAAATAGTCTAATATCTTCATTTTTTCCACAGACATAGCTATTACCCCGAAAAACTAAAACTTCTGAAATAGGAAAAGAGCCTTTAATCACATTCTTTACCATGTGCAATCATAAAATAGTCTAACATCTTCATTTTTTCCACGGATGTAGCTATTACCCCCGAAATCTAAAACTTTTGAAATAGGAAAAGAGCCTTTAATCACATTCTTTACCATGTGCAATTATAAAATAGTCTAATATCTTCTTTTTTTCGACGGACGAAGCTATTACCCCCGAAAACTAAAACTTTTTAAATAGGAAAAGAGCCTTTAATCACATTCTTTACATTGTGCAATCATAAAATAGTCTAATATCTTCATTTTTTCCATGGACGTAGCTATTACCCCCGAAAACTAAAACTTTTGAAATAGGAAAAGAGCCTTTAATCACATTCTTTACCATGTGTAATCATGAAATAGTTTAATATCTTCATTTTTTCTACGGACGAAGCTATTACCCTCGAAAACTAAAACTTTTGAAATAGGAAAAGAGCCTTTAATCGCATTCTTTAACATGCACAATCATAAAATAGTCTAATATCTTCATTTTTTCCACGGACGTAGCTATTACACCCGAAAACTAAAACTTTTGAAATAGGAAAAGAGCCTTTAATCACATTCTTTACCATGTGCAATCATAAAATAGTCTAATATCTTCATTTTTTCCACAGAAATAGCTATTACCCTCGAAAACCAAAACTTTTGAAATAGAAAAAGAGCCTTTAATCACATTCTATACCATGTGTAATCATGAAATAGTTTAATATCTTAATCTTTACCACGGACGAAGCTATTACCCAACAAAACTAAAACTTTTGAAATAGGAAAAGAGCCTTTAATCACATTCTTTACCATGCCCAATCATAAAATATTCTAATATCTTCATTTTTTCCACAGACGTAGCTATTATCCCCGAAAACTAACACTTTTGAAATAGGAAAAGAGCCTTTAATCACATTCTTTACCATGTGCAATCATAAAATAGTCTAATATCTTCATTTTTTCCACGGACGTGGCTATTACCCCCGAAAATTAAAACTTTTGAAATAGGAAAAGAGCCTTTAATCACATTCTTTACCATATGCAATCATAAAATAGTCTAATATCTTCATTTTTTCCACAAACATAGCTATTACCCCCGAAAACTAAAACTTTTGACATAGGAAAAGAGCCTTCAATCACATTCTTTACCATGTGCAATCATAAAATTTTCTAACATCTTCATTTTTTCCACGGATGTAGCTATTACCCCCAAAATCTAAAACTTTTGAAATAGGAAAAGAGCCTTTAATCACATTGTTTACCATGTGCAATTATAAAATAGTCTAATATTTTCATTTTTTCCACGGACGAAGCTATTACCCCCGAAAACTAAAACTTTTTAAATAGGAAAAGAGCCTTTAATCACTTACCATGCGCAATCATAAAATAGTCTAATATATCCATTTTTTCCACGGATTTAGCTATTATCCCCGAAAACTAAAACTTTTTAAATAAGAAAAGAGCCTTTAATCACATTCTTTACCATGTGTAATCATGAAATAGTTTAATATCTTCATTTTTTCAACGGACGAAGCTATTACCCTCGAAAACTAAAACTTTTGAAATAGGAAAAAAGCCTTTAATCACATTCTTTAACAAGCGCAATCATAAAATAGTCTAATATCTTCTTTTTTTCCACGGACGTAGCTATTACCTTCGAAAACTAAAACTTTTGAAATAGAAAAAGAGCCTTTAATCACATTCTTTACCATGTGTAATCATGAAATAGTTTAATATCTTAATTTTTACCATGGACGAAGCTATTACCCTCGAAAACTAAAACTTTTGAAATAGGAAAAGAGCCTTTAATCAGATTCTTTACCATGTGCAATCATAAAATAGTCTAATATCTTCATTTTTTCCACGGACGAAGCTATTCCCCAAGAAAATTAAAACTTTTGAAAAATAAAACTTTTGAATGTTTTGCCACGTATTAGTCCAACATGTTTTTTGAAAAAAATGAAAAAATGAAGATATTAGACTATTTTATGATTGCACATGGTAAAAAATGTGATTAAAGGCTCTTTTCCTATTTTGCAAGTTTTAGTTTTCGAGGGTAACAGCTATGTCTGTGGAAAAAATGAAGATATTAAACTATTTCATGATTAAACATGGTAAAGAATGTGATTAAAGGCTCTTTTCTTATTTTAAAGGTTTAGTTTTCGGGGGTAATAGCTAAGTCCGTGGAAAAAGATTACAATATTAGACTATTTTATGATTGCACATGGTAAAGAATGTGATTAAAGGCTCTTTTCCTATTTCAAAAGTTTTAGTTTTCGGGCGTAATAGCTTCTTCTGTGGAAAAAATGAAGATATTAAACTATTTTATGATTACACATGGTAAAGAATTTGATTAAAGGCTCTTTTCCTATTTCAAAAGTTTTAGATTTCGGGGGTAATAGCTACATCCGTGGAAAAAATGAAGATGTTAGACTATTTTATGATTGCACATGGTAAAGAATGTGATTAAAGGCTCTTTTCCTATTTCAGAAGTTTTAGTTTTCGGGGGTAATAGCTATTTCTGTGGAAAAAATGAAGATATTAGACTATTTAGTCTAATACGACAGTAGTAACCTAGCTTTCAGAGTGAGAACATCTCAAATAACTGGATTATATTGATTCGGAGTTCAAAGTAAAAGGATTTGGTTTGAATTGGATATTTATGAACTGTGAGTAAAACCGGTCTACTTTAGTGTGACGAAAATAACGAATTCAGTTACTTTGAAAAGGATTATTTTGAAACAAATTTAATCGGATGTTAGCTGTTTGACAGCATGGTGAGTAATAAACTGATTTGATTTTGGACTTTGGCTAATTGTCCATATTTGTTGGTTATACCATTATGACGGAATATGTACATTCGTCGGTGTTGAATTTCGTGCAATCAAATCTTAAAAAAGGAGTAAGTGATGAAGTTATTGCTAACCATGCTGTTGGGTTTTTCGATGAGAAGTCTATTATGGCGGCTAAAATAGAACTTTGGTCTCATGTTTACGAGGGTGAACGAGTGCAAAGACGCCAAGGCAATCAAGCTAATTACCGTCACATTAAGGACATGATGGAAATCTTCCAGAAATGCGACAGTGAAAATTTGTCTTTGCTTACATACGTGATTATTTTACCTACTGAGGTTCCGGTTATTCCTGCTGTGGCTAATTCTAGCTTCACCTCAAAGCTTGTAAGCATTGATTCGGAACTTAAGCAAATCCGTGAGCAGATTTTGTCGTATGATCTTAAATTCCCCCCTCTTAGCAGCTCTGGCGCTTAGTCATTGAATCCCGATCTGACGACCGTTGTTATTTCTAAAGTCCCATCAGAATTAGATAATCCTGCCAAGCGTCGCGAAATAATAGACTCTATTCCAGGTCATGAATGTATTCGCAGCACTAAGCCCTCTGGCGATAAGCTAGTGGTACGAATTGACAAGATTGCTGCAAGGAACTTTTGCAATGCCGTTCCAACTGCAATGAGAGATTCTGACGTCAAAGTAAAAGAAACGAAATATATTGGAATCATTAAAGGTATACCGACCAATTTTGATGAGGAAATGTTAATTGATTGCAATAATATTACTCATGCGAAACGAATAGGCAATTCTTTGTCTGTTAGAGTGTTTTTTGAAAACGCTGTTGCGCTCGCTAATGCACTTCGACTTGGTATAAAAATTGGGTATGAGATATATCCTGTTTACGAATACCAACGCCCACCCAAATGCTGTTATAATTGCCATCACCAAATCACTTAAAATCAAATTGTGATAAAGAAAAATGCTGCTCCCGTTGCGCAGGGCAACATGAATCCTCGCCTGATTCTCCGTGCCAGGCTACACCAAAATGTGCGAACTGTCAAGGCAATCATGTGTCATTTTCAATGAAATGCCGAATTCTTCATGAACTTCTGTCGAAACAATCGTCCTATACTAGAAAATGAGTGCTAAGACTAATTTCACTATATGTTCGTTCAATATTAACGGTACTAAGGATAAAGACGTTTCTTTAGATCAGAAATTAGAAAATTTTGATGTTTTATTCCTCCAGGAGCATCTCCTACCTTTAGTGAGCTTTAACTCCCTACAGAGAAGTGACGAACACTCAGTTTTTTCTAAAAGTGCACGCAAAACCTCTGGCAGACCATCAGGTGGCCTAGCGTGTCTAATAAAAAAGACGCTGTTTTCACCACCCCCTTTATGCTATTACGAGAGTGATTGTTATATTGCTATTCGTCTTGCCAACCTTGTCCTCATTAATCTTTATCTCCCCTGCGACCAGAAATCCCTCCGAAGTTTAACTAAATTTACAAAATTTTACGCATTAATAAAAAGTCTTTTGAATGGCATTGAGAGTAATGGACTGGATTGGTTATTAATCGGTGATCTGAACTGTAACATTAACTCTTCATCAGTGTGGACTGAGCTTCTGTTAGATTCCTTACCGAATAGTTACAAAATTCTGAAGAAAGATGCCTCCCATTCCTATATCCATAATAGTGGCTCACTTTCAGACATTGACCATTGTATCGTTTCTTCTGGTCTCATCTGTGGCGAAGTCCATGTTGATCAGGATGAGCGTGATTACAACCATCTCCCCCTATCCCTCACTTTTACCCTTAATGCTACTGCGGAGAAGAACCTTCGTCCAAATTCTAGAAAATGGATTTCTAAAAGAGAATGGAACATGACTGGCCTTTTTATTTTTCTACGCTTGTTAGCCTTCTATCAACGATTAAAGTCCCTTTTAATCTGTTGTGTACAAGCGTTGGGTCCCCACAAGCCAGAATTCAGCTTAATATTTATTATAGCTACATTGTATCGTGCTTAAAGAGGTCTGAAGAAGTAGCTGTTCCCCTATGTCGCTTTAGAACAAAAACAAGAAGTTCAATTTGGAAGAATGACCCAGAGCTCAAAACATTAAAAAATCGGGCTAAGTTGTGGCTAAAAATTTGGATAGCTTGCGGCTGCCCCTTAAGGGGTAATGTTTTCGATATTAAACAAAGAACAAAGCTTGATTTTAAACGCTATCTTCGAAAAATTAGCTACAATGGTGCTGAATTTCTTAAGTCTCTTAAGTGATTAATGTCGCGAAGTTTGACAGATCGCCTACGGCTGACCGAATCCCTAATGTATCATGGATCAATCATTATAGTAACATTTTCGATACAGTGATATATGCGGTTCATTTTCGTTTTGCCAAGCTCTGTTCTAATCTGTTGCCTAACAAAATCATTCAAGGTCATGTACCTCCCGTTAGTGTTGACCGTGTCAAAAGAAGTGTAGAGAGACTTAAATCGAAATCTTATGATATAGACGGGATCAGTGCTTTTCACCTCAACACCGATTCGGAGGAATTAGTTTATCACTTGCAGTTACTTTTTCAGATGTGTTTATGCTCTTCTTTAGTCCCTGATTCTTTTTTAGTTGGTAACATTACGTCAATTTTGAAACGTGGTAAGGACCCAACTAGTTGCGGTTCGTATAGGCCTATTACGGTTGCTTGTACTTTAAGTAAATTTGAATATGTTTTGCTCCCTGATCTCCTGTCTAATGTAAATTATATATCTAATCAGTTTGGCCTTAAGCCGTATATAGGATGCCAACATGCTCATCGTGCTATAGTTTCGCTATTACTTGAAGCGCATAAAAATGGTTTTGAGGTTCATTTTTGTGCACTCGATGTTTCAAAAGCTTTTGATTCAATTTGTCATAGCCAACTTTGGTATTCGTTAATCCAACTTGGTACAAATGTGTCTATTATATCAACTCTTCGTTTTTGGTATACTAATTCATATGTTCGACTCAAGTCAGGTGACACCTACGTTGGTAATATCCCCATCCGTTCTGGTCTTAGGCAAGGAGGAGTCTTATCCCGTTATCTTTTTAATTCTTGTCTTTATTCTGTTTTGCCACGTATTAGTCCATCATGTTTTTTAGGCTTAACTAATATTTCGTACATTGCATATGCAGATGATTTACTTTTGATCAGCCGCACTAAATCTAGCCAAATTAAGTCGACCCAGCTTGTTTCTAAGTCTTTTGAGGAAATCGGCCTCAAACTTAATGCTGAAAAATGTGAATATTTAGTATTTAATGCTAAGCATCAAAGTAGTGATCTTGATTGTGGTTATTTTTCAGTTAAGCTCGTTTCTTCGATTCGGTAGCCTGGTATTAGTATTTGTTCATCTTTATCGGCTTTTCGATCCTGTGGGCTAAATGATAATAAAAGTAAATTTAAAAAGGGTACGCGAAAATTGTCCCGAATCGAGGCAGATTTTCACGAAAGGCTTTATTCAGACTTTATTCTACATATTGCAATCATTCTATACTGTTTCTTTCCGGTTTACGCCCGTTGTTTAATAATCAAGATTTGCAGGGTATAAGAGTTATGTATTTTCGTTATTGTAAATATTTATTGTATCTGCCGCGTTCTTATAGAAATCAGAAGATTATCAGAAAGTTTTGTGCCACTGATATTATTTTCGTTTATAAAAAACTCTATGCTAGATTAGTTGCTGAGGCCTGTCAAAGGTGCTTGGGCCCTTATCACCCTTTGATTAGACTGTATTAATTGTATTGTTTGTGTTATTTCGTTTTTCTTTCCTTAATGTTTTTACTCCGCTTAATTTGTCAAAACAAGCGGGTAACAAATAAATTATTAATTATTATTTTATGATTGCAGGTGGTAAAGAACGTGATTAAAGGCTCTTTTCCTATTTCAAAAGTTTTAGTTTTCGGGGGTAATAGCTACGTTCGTGGAAAAAATGAAGATATTAGAATATTTTATGATGGCACATGGTAAAGAATGTGATTAAAGGCTCTTTTCCTATTTCAAAAGTGTTAGTTTTCGGGGGTAATAGCTACGTCTCTGGAAAAAATGAAGATATTAGACTATTTTATGATTGCGCATGGTAAAGAATGTGATTAAAGGCTCTATTCCTATTTCAAAAGTAATAGTGGTAATACTTTCGTCAGTGGAAAAAAAGAAGATATTAAACTATTTTATGATTGCATCTGGTAAAGAATCTGATTAAACGCTCTTTTCCTATTTCAAAAGTTTTAGTTTTCGGGGGTAATAGCTACGTCCGTGGAAAAAATGAAGATATTAGACTATTTTATGATTTCAAATGGTAAAGAATGTGATTAAAGGCTCTTTTTCTATTTCAAAAGTTTTAGTTTTCGAGGGTATTAGCTATGTCTGTGGAAAAAATGAAGATATTAGACTATTTTATGAATGTACATGGTAAAGAATGTGATTAAAGGCTCTTTTCCTATGTCAAAAGTTTTAGTTTTCGAGGGTAATAGCTATGTCTGTGGAAAAAATGAAGATATTAGACTATTTTATAATTGCGCATGGTAAAGAATGTGATTAAAGGGTCTTTTCCTATTTCAAAAGTTTTAGTTTTCGGGGGTAACAGCTATGTCCGTGGAAAAAATTAAGATATTAGACTATTTTATGATTGCACATGGTAAAGAATCTGATTAAAGGCTTTTTTCATATTTCAAGAGTTTTAGTTTTCGAGGGTAATAGCTTCGTCCGTGGAAAAAATGAAGATATTAATCTATTTCATGATTACACATGGTAAAGAATGTGATTAAAGGCTGTTTTTCTATGTCAAAAGTTTTAGTTTTGGAGGGTAATAGCTTCGTCCGTAAAAAAAGAAGACGATATTAGACTATTTTATGATTGCGCTTGGTAAAGAATGTGATTAAAGGCTCTTTTCCTATTTGAAAAGTTTTAGTTTTCAGGGGTAATAGCTACGTCCGTGGAAAAATGAAGATATTAGACTATTTTATGATTGCACATGGTAAAGAATGTCATTAAAGGCTATTTTCCTATGTCAAAAGTCTTAGATTTTGGGGGTAATAGCTACATCCATGGAAAAAATGAAGATATTAGACTATATTATGATTGCGCATGGTAAAGAATGTGATTAAAGGTTCTTTTCCTATTTCAAAAGTTTTAGTTTTTGAGGGTAATAGCTTCGTCCGTGGAAAAAATGAAGATATTAGACTATTTTATGATTGCACATGGTAAAGAATGTGATTAAAGGCTCTTTTCCTATTTAAAAAGTTTTAGTTTTTGGGGGTAATAGCTTCGTCCGTGGAAAAAATGAAGATATTAAACTATTTCATGATTACACATGGTAAAGAATGTGATTAAAGGCTCTTTTCCTAAAGTCCGTGGAAAAAGATGACGATATTAGACTATTTTATGATTGCACATGGTAAAGAATGTAATTAAAGGCTCTTTTCCTATTTCAAAAGTTTTAGTTTTTGAGGGTAAGAGCTATGTCTGTGGAAAAAATTAAGATATTAGACTATTTTATGATTGCACATGGTAAAGAATGTGATTAAAGGCTCTTTTCCTATTTCAAAACTTTTAGTTTTCAAGGGTAATTGCTATGTCTGTGGAAAAAATGAAGATATTAGACTATTTTATGATTACGCATGGTAAAGAATCTGATTAAAGGCTCTTTCCCTATTTCAAAAGTTTTAGTTTTCGGGGGTAATAGCTTCGTCCGTGGAAAAAATGAAGATATTAAACTATTTTATGATTACACATGGTAAAGAATGTGATTAAAGGCTCTTTTCCTATTTCAAAAGTTTTAGTTTTCGGGGCTAATAGCTAAGTCCGTGGAAAAAGAGGACGATATTAGACTATTTTATGATTGTACATGGTAAAGAATGTGATTAAAGGCTCTTTTCCTATTTCAAAAGTTTTAGTTTTTGGGGGTAATGGCTAAGTCCGTGGAAAAAATGAAGATATTAGACTATTTTATGATTGCACATGGTAAAGAATGTGATTAAAGGCTCTTTACCTATTTCAAAAGTTTTAGTTTTCGGGGCTAATAGCTAAGCCCTTGAAAAAAGATGACGATATTAGACTATTTTATGATTGCACATGGTAAAGAATTTGATTAAAGGCTATTTTCCTATGTCAAAAGTTTTAGTTTTTCAGGGTAATAGCTGTGGCTGTGGAAAAAATGAAGATATTAAACTATTTCATGATTACACATGGTAAAGAATGTGATTAAAGGCTCTTTTCCTATTTCAAAAGTTTTAGTTTTCGGGGGTAATAGCTAAGTCCGTGGAAAAAGATGACGATATTAGACTATTTTATGATTGCACATGGTAAAGAATGTGATTAAAGGCTCTTTTCCTATTTCAAAAGTTTTAGTTTTCGGGGGTAATAGCTTCGTCCGTGGAAAAAGCTGACGATATTAGACTATTTTATGATTGCACATGGTAAAGAATTTGATTAAAGGCTATTTTCCTATTTATAAAGTTTTAGTTTTTGGGGATAATAGCTACGTCTGTGGAAGAAATGAAGATATTAGACTATTTTATGATTGCGCATGGTAAAGAATCTGATTAAAGGCTCTTTTCCTATTTCAAAAGTTTTAGTTTTCGGGGGTAATAGCTTCGTCAGTGGAAAAAATGAAGATATTAAACTATTTTATGATTGCACATGGTAAAGAATGTGATTAAAGGCTCTTTACCTATTTCAAAAGTTTTAGTTTTCGGGGCTAATAGCTAAGCCCTTGGAAAAAGATGACGATATTAGACTATTTTATGATTGCACATGGTAAAGAATTTGATTAAAGGCTACTTTCCTATGTCAAAAGTTTTAGTTTTCCAGGGTAATAGCTATGGCTGTGGAAAAAATGACGATATTAGACTATTTTATGATTGCACATGGTAAAGAATGTGATTAAAGGCTCTTTTCCTATTTCAAAAGTTTGAGTTTTCAGGGGTAATAGCTACGTCTGTGGACAAAATGAAGATATTAGACTATTTTATGATTGCACATGGTAAAGAATGTGATTAAAGGCTCTTTTCCTATTTCAAAAGTTTTAGTTTTCGGGGGTAATAGCTTCGTCCGTGGAAAAAGCTGACGATATTAGACTATTTTATGATTGCACATGGTAAAGAATTTGATTAAAGGCTATTTTCCTATTTAAAAAGTTTTAGTTTTTGGGGATAATAGCTACGTCTGTGGAAGAAATGAAGATATTAGACTATTTTATGATTGCGTATGGTAAAGAATCTGATTAAAGGCTCTTTTCCTATTTCAAAAGTTTTAGTTTTCGGGGGTAATAGCTTCGTCAGTGGAAAAAATGAAGATATTAAACTATTTTATGATTACACATGGTAAAGAATGTGATTAAAGGTTCTTTTCCTATTTCAAAAGTTTTAATTTTCGGGGGTAATAGCTTCGTCCGTGGAAAAAGCTGACGATATTAGACTATTTTATGATTGCACATGGTAAAGAATTTGATTAAAGGCTATTTTCCTATTTAAAAAGTTTTAGTTTTTGGGGATAATAGCTACGTCTGTGGAAGAAATGAAGATATTAGACTATTTTATGATTGCGTATGGTAAAGAATCTGATTAAAGGCTCTTTTCCTATTTCAAAAGTTTTAGTTTTCGGGGGTAATAGCTTCGTCAGTGGAAAAAATGAAGATATTAAACTATTTATGATTGCACATGGTAAAGAATGTGATTAAAGGCTCTTTTCCTATTTCAAAAGTTTTTGTTTTCGGGGTAATGGCTAAGTCCGTGGAAAAAATGAAGATATTAGACTCTTTTATGATTGCACATGGTAAAGAATGTGATTAAAGGCTCTTTTCCTATTTCAAAAGTTTTAGTTTTCGGGGGTAATAGCTTCGTCCGTGGAAAAAGATGACGATATTAGACTATTTTATGATTGCACATGGTAAAGAATGTGATTAAAGGCTCTTTTCCTATTTGAAAAGTTTTAGTTTTCGGGGGTAATAGCTACGTCTCTGGAAAAAATGAAGATATTAGACTATTTCATGATTGCACATGGTAAAGAATGTGAATAAAGGCTCTTTTCCTATTTCAAAAGTTTTAGTTTTGGGGGATAATAGCTACGTCTATGGAATAAATGAAGATATTAGACTATTTTATGATTGCGCATGGTAAAGAATCTGATTAAAGGCTCTTTTCCTATGTCAAAAGTTTTAGTTTTCGAGGGTAATAGCTAAGTCCGTGGAAAAAGCTGACGATATTAGACTATTTTATGATTGCACATGGTAAAGAATTTCATTAAAGGCTCTTTTCCTATTTCAAAAGTTTTAGTTTTCGAGGGTAATAGCTTCGTCCGTGGAAAAAATGAAGATATTAGACTATTTTATGATTACACATGGTAAATAATGTGATTAAAGGCTCTATTCCTATTTCAAAAGTTTTAGTTTTCGGGGGTAATAGCTAAGTCCGTGGAAAAAATGACGATTTTAGACTATTTTATGATTGCACATGGTAAAGAATGTGATTAAAGGCTCTTTTCCTATTTCAAAAGTTTTAGTTTTCGGGGGTAATAGCTTCGTCCGTGGAAAAAGATGACGATATTAGACTATTTTATGATTGCACATGGTAAAGAATGTGATTAAAGGCTCTTTTCCTATTTGAAAAGTTTTAGTTTTCGGGGGTAATAGCTACGTCTCTGGAAAAAATGAAGATATTAGACTATTTCATGATTGCACATGGTAAAGAATGTGAGTAAAGGCTCTTTTCCTATTTCAAAAGTTTTAGTTTTGGGGGATAATAGCTACGTCTATGGAATAAATGAAGATATTAGACTATTTTATGATTGCGCATGGTAAAGAATCTGATTAAAGGCTCTTTTCCTATTTCAAAAGTTTTAGTTTTCGGGGGTAATAGATTCGTCCGTGGAAGAAATGAGGATATTAGACTATTTTATGATTGCACATGGTAAAGAATGTGATTAAAGGCTCTTTTCCTATGTCAAAAGTTTTAGTTTTTGCGGGGTAATAGCTTCGTCCGTGGAAAAAATGAAGATATTAAACTATATCATGATTACACATGGTAAAGAATGTGATTAAAGACTCTTTTCCTATTTCAAAAGTTTTAGTTTTCGGGGATAAGAGCTATGTCTGTGGGAAAAAATGAAGATATTAGACTATTTTATGATTGCACATGGTAAAGAATGTTATTAAAGGCTCTTTTCCTATGTCAAAAGTTTTAGTTTTCGGGGGTAATAGCTACGTATTTGGAAAAAATGAAGATATTAGACTATTTTATGATTGAACATGGTAAAGAATGTGATTAAAGCCTCTTTTCCTATTCAAAAGTTTTAGTTTTCGGGGGTAATAGCTACTTATGTGGAAAAAATGAAGATATTTGACTATCTTATGATTGCACATGGTAAAGAATGTGATTAAAGGCTCTTTTCCTATTTCAAAAGTTTTAGTTTTCGAGGGTAATAGCTTCTTCCGCGGAAAAAATGAAGATATTAAACTATTTCATTATTGCACATGGTAAAGAATGTGATTAAAGGCTCTTTTCCTATTTCAAAAGTTTTTGTTTTCGGGGGTAATAGCTACGTTCGTGGAAAAAATGAAGATATTAGAATATTTTATGATGGCACATGGTAAAGAATGTGATTAAAGGCTCTTTTCCTATTTCAAAAATGTTAGTTTTCGGGGGTAATAGCTACGTCTCTGGAAAAAATGAAGATATTAGACTATTTCATGATTGCACATGGTAAAGAATGTGATTAAAGGCTCTATTCCTATTTCAAAAGTAATAGTGGTAATACTTTCTTCAGTGGAAAAAAAGAAGATATTAAACTATTTTATGATTGCACCTGGTAAAGAATCTGATTAAAGGCTCTTTTCCTATTTCAAAAGTTTTAGTTTTCGGGGGTAATAGCTACGTCCGTGGAAAAAATGAAGATATTAGACTATTTTATGATTGCAAATGGTAAAGAATGTGATTAAAGGCTCTTTTCCTATTTCAAAAGTTTTAGTTTTCGGGGCTAATAGCTAAGTCCGTGGAAAAAGAGGACGATATTAGACTATTTTATGATTGCACATGGTAAAGAATGTGATTAAAGGCTCTTTTCCTATTTCAAAAGTTTTAGTTTTCGGGGGTAATGGCTAAGTCCGTGGAAAAAATGAAGATATTAGACTATTTTATGATTGCACATGGTAAAGAATGTGATTAAAGGCTCTTTACCTATTTCAAAAGTTTTAGTTTTCGGGGCTAATAGCTAAGCCCTTGAAAAAAGATGACGATATTAGACTATTTTATGATTGCACATGGTAAAGAATTTGATTAAAGGCTATTTTCCTATGTCAAAAGTTTTAGTTTTCCAGGGTAATAGCTGTGGCTGTGGAAAAAATGAAGATATTAAACTATTTCATGATTACACATGGTAAAGAATGTGATTAAAGGCTCTTTTCCTATTTCAAAAGTTTTAGTTTTCGGGGGTAATATCTAAGTCCGTGGAAAAAGATGACGATATTAGACTATTTTATGATTGCACATGGTAAAGAATGTGATTAAAGGCTCTTTTCCTATTTCAAAAGTTTTAGTTTTCGGGGGTAATAGCTTCGTCCGTGGAAAAAGCTGACGATATTAGACTATTTTATGATTGCACATGGTAAAGAATTTGATTAAAGGCTATTTTCCTATTTATAAAGTTTTAGTTTTTGGGGATAATAGCTACGTCTGTGGAAGAAATGAAGATATTAGACTATTTTATGATTGCGCATGGTAAAGAATCTGATTAAAGGCTCTTTTCCTATTTCAAAAGTTTTAGTTTTTGGGGGTAATAGCTTCGTCAGTGGAAAAAATGAAGATATTAAACTATTTTATGATTGCACATGGTAAAGAATGTGATTAAAGGCTCTTTACCTATTTCAAAAGTTTTAGTTTTCGGGGCTAATAGCTAAGCCCTTGGAAAAAGATGACGATATTAGACTATTTTATGATTGCACATGGTAAAGAATTTGATTAAAGGCTACTTTCCTATGTCAAAAGTTTTAGTTTTCCAGGGTAATAGCTATGGCTGTGGAAAAAATGACGATATTAGACTATTTTATGATTGCGCATGGTAAAGAATGTGATTAAAGGCTCTTTTCCTATTTCAAAAGTTTGAGTTTTCAGGGGTAATAGCTACGTCTGTGGACAAAATGAAGATATTAGACTATTTTATGATTGCACATGGTAAAGAATGTGATTAAAGGCTCTTTTCCTATTTCAAAAGTTTTAGTTTTCGGGGGTAATAGCTCGTCCGTTGAAAAAGCTGACGATATTAGACTATTTTATGATTGCACATGGTAAAGAATTTGATTAAAGGCTATTTTCCTATTTATAAAGTTTTAGTTTTTGGGGATAATAGCTACGTCTGTGGAAGAAATGAAGATATTAGACTATTTTATGATTGCGCATGGTAAAGAATCTGATTAAAGGCTCTTTTCCTATTTCAAAAGTTTTAGTTTTCGGGGGTAATAGCTTCGTCAGTGGAAAAAATGAAGATATTAAACTATTTTATGATTGCACATGGTAAAGAATGTGATTAAAGGCTCTTTACCTATTTCAAAAGTTTTAGTTTTCGGGGCTAATAGCTAAGCCCTTGGAAAAAGATGACGATATTAGACTATTTTATGATTGCACATGGTAAAGAATTTGATTAAAGGCTACTTTCCTATGTCAAAAGTTTTAGTTTTCCAGGGTAATAGCTATGGCTGTGGAAAAAATGACGATATTAGACTATTTTATGATTGCGCATGGTAAAGAATGTGATTAAAGGCTCTTTTCCTATTTCAAAAGTTTGAGTTTTCAGGGGTAATAGCTACGTCTGTGGACAAAATGAAGATATTAGACTATTTTATGATTGCACATGGTAAAGAATGTGATTAAAGGCTCTTTTCCTATTTCAAAAGTTTTAGTTTTCGGGGGTAATAGCTTCGTCCGTGGAAAAAGCTGACGATATTAGACTATTTTATGATTGCACATGGTAAAGAATTTGATTAAAGGCTATTTTCCTATTTAAAAAGTTTTAGTTTTTGGGGATAATAGCTACGTCTGTGGAAGAAATGAAGATATTAGACTATTTTATGATTGCGTATGGTAAAGAATCTGATTAAAGGCTCTTTTCCTATTTCAAAAGTTCTCTTTTGAAATAGGAGAAAGGTTCTCTTTGAATTTTGAAATCCTATTTCTCTTTTCTTATTTCAAAAGTTTTAGTTTTCGAGGGTAACAGCTATGTCTGTGGAAAAAATGAAGATATTAGACTATTTTATGATTGCACATGGTAAAGAATTTGATTAAAGGCTATTTTCCTATGTCAAAAGTTTTAGTTTTCGAGGGTAATAGCTAAGTCCGTGGAAAAAGCTGACGATATTAGACTATTTTATGATTGCACATGGTAAAGAATTTCATTAAAGGCTCTTTTCCTATTTCAAAAGTTTTAGTTTTCGAGGGTAATAGCTTCGTCCGTGGAAAAAATGAAGATATTAGACTATTTTATGATTACACATGGTAAATAATGTGATTAAAGGCTCTATTCCTATTTCAAAAGTTTTAGTTTTCGGGGGTAATAGCTAAGTCCGTGGAAAAAATGACGATTTTAGACTATTTTATGATTGCACATGGTAAAGAATGTGATTAAAGGCTCTTTTCCTATTTCAAAAGTTTTAGTTTTCGGGGGTAATAGCTTCGTCCGTGGAAAAAATGAAAACGATATTAGACTATTTTATGATTGCACATGGTATAGAATGTGATTAAAGGCTCTTTTCCTATTTGAAAAGTTTTAGTTTTCGGGGGTAATAGCTACGTCTCTGGAAAAAATGAAGATATTAGACTATTTCATGATTGCACATGGTAAAGAATGTGAATAAAGGCTCTTTTCCTATTTCAAAAGTTTTAGTTTTGGGGGATAATAGCTACGTCTATGGAATAAATGAAGATATTAGACTATTTTATGATTGCGCATGGTAAAGAATCTGATTAAAGGCTCTTTTCCTATTTCAAAAGTTTTAGTTTTCGGGGGTAATAGATTCGTCCGTGGAAGAAATGAGGATATTAGACTATTTTATGATTGCACATGGTAAAGAATGTGATTAAAGGCTCTTTTCCTATGTCAAAAGTTTTAGTTTTTGGGGGTAATAGCTTCGTCCGTGGAAAAAATGAAGATATTAAACTATATCATGATTACACATGGTAAAGAATGTGATTAAAGACTCTTTTCCTATTTCAAAAGTTTTAGTTTTCGGGGATAAGAGCTATGTCTGTGGAAAAAAATGAAGATATTAGACTATTTTATGATTGCACATGGTAAAGAATGTGATTAAAGGCTCTTTTCCTATGTCAAAAGTTTTAGTTTTCGGGGGTAATAGCTACGTATTTGGAAAAAATGAAGATATTAGACTATTTTATGATTGCACATGGTAAAGAATGTGATTAAAGCCTCTTTTCCTATGTCAAAAGTTTTAGTTTTCGGGGGTAATAGCTACTTATGTGGAAAAAATGAAGATATTTGACTATCTTATGATTGCACATGGTAAAGAATGTGATTAAAGGCTCTTTTCCTATTTCAAAAGTTTTAGTTTTCGAGGGTAATAGCTTCTTCTGCGGAAATAATGAAGATATTAAACTATTTCATTATTGCACATGGTAAAGAATGTGATTAAAGGCTCTTTTCCTATTTCAAAAGTTTTGTTTTCGGGGGTAATAGCTACGTTCGTGGAAAAAATGAAGATATTAGAATATTTTATGATGGGACATGGTAAAGAATGTGATTAAAGGCTCTTTTCCTATTTCAAAAATGTTAGTTTTCGGGGGTAATAGCTACGTCTCTGGAAAAAATGAAGATATTAGACTATTTTATGATTGCGCATGGTAAAGAATGTGATTAAAGGCTCTATTCCTATTTCAAAAGTAATAGTGGTAATACTTTCTTCAGTGGAAAAAAAGAAGATATTAAACTATTTTATGATTGCACCTGGTAAAGAATCTGATTAAAGGCTCTTTTCCTATTTCAAAAGTTTTAGTTTTCGGGGGTAATAGCTACGTCCGTGGAAAAAATGAAGATATTAGACTATTTTATGATTGCAAATGGTAAAGAATGTGATTAAAGGCTCTTTTTCTATTTCAAAAGTTTTAGTTTTCGAGGGTATTAGCTATGTCTGTGGAAAAAATGAAGATATTAGACTATTTCATGATTGCACATGGTAAAGATGTGATTAAAGGCTCTTTTCCTATTTCAAAAGTTTTTGTTTTCGGGGGTAATGGCTAAGTCCGTGGAAAAAATGAAGATATTAGACTCTTTTATGATTGCACATGGTAAAGAATGTGATTAAAGGCTCTTTTCCTATTTCAAAAGTTTTAGTTTTCGAGGGTAATAGCTATGTCTGTGGAAAAAATGAAGATATTAGACTATTTTATGATTGCACATGGTAAAGAATTTGATTAAAGGCTATTTTCCTATGTCAAAAGTTTTAGTTTTCGAGGGTAATAGCTAAGTCCGTGGAAAAAGCTGACGATATTAGACTATTTTATGATTGCACATGGTAAAGAATTTCATTAAAGGCTCTTTTCCTATTTCAATAGTTTTAGTTTTCGAGGGTAATAGCTTCGTCCGTGGAAAAAATGAAGATATTAGACTATTTTATGATTACACATGGTAAATAATGTGATTAAAGGCTCTATTCCTATTTCAGAAGTTTTAGTTTTCGGGTGTAATAGCTAAGTCCGTGGAAAAAGATGACGATTTTAGACTATTTTATGATTGCACATGGTAAAGAATGTGATTAAAGGCTCTTTTCCTATGTCAAAAGTTTTAGTTTTCGGGGGTAATAGCTTCGTCCGTGGAAAAAGATGACGATATTAGACTATTTTATGATTGCACATGGTAAAGAATGTGATTAAAGGTTCTTTTCCTATTTCAAAAGTTTTAGTTTTGGGGGATAATAGCTACGTCTATGGAATAAATGAAGATATTAGACTATTTTATGATTGCGCATGGTAAAGAATCTGATTAAAGGCTCTTTTCCTATTTCAAAAGTTTTAGTTTTCGAGGGTAATAGATTTGTCCGTGGAAGAAATCAAGATATTAGACTATTTTATGATTACACATGGTAAAGAATGTGATTAAAGACTCTTTTCCTATTTCAAAATTTTTAGTTTTTGGGGGTAATAGCTTCGTCCGTGGAAAAAAATGAAGATATTAGACTATTTTATAATTGCACATGGTAAAGAATGTGATTAAAGGCTCTTTTCCTATGTCAAAAGTTTTAGTTTTCGGGGGTAATAGCTACGTATGTGGAAAAAATGAAGATATTAGACTATTTTATGATTGCACATGGTAAAGAATGTGATTAAAGCCTCTTTTCCTATGTCAAAAGTTTTAGTTTTCGGGGGTTATAGCTACTTATGTGGAAAAATGAAGATATTTGACTATCTTATGATTGCACATGGTAAAGAATGTGATTAAAGGCTCTTTTCCTATTTCAAAAGTTTTAGTTTTCGAGGGTAATAGCTTCTTCCGCGGAAAAAATGAAGATATTAAACTATTTCATTATTGCACATGGTAAAGAATGTGATTAAAGGCACTTTTCCTATTTCAAAAGTTTTAGTTTTCGGGGGTAATAGCTATGTATGTTGAAAAAATGAAGATGTTAGACTATTTTATGATTGCATATGATAAAGAATTTGATTAAAGGCTGTTTGCCTATATCAAAAGTTTTAGTTTTCGAGGGTAATAGCTATGTCTGTGGAAAAAATGAAGATATTAGACTATTTTATGATTGCACATGGTAAAGAATGTGATTAAAGGCTCTTCTCCTATTTCAAAAGTTTTAGTTTTCGGTGGTAAGAGTTTTAGTCTGTGGAAAAAATGAAGATATTTGACTTTTTATGATTGCACATGGTAAAGAATGTGATTAAAGGCTCTTTTCCTATTTCAAAAGTTTTAGTTTTCGGGGGTAATAGCTAAGTCCGTGGAAAAAATTAAGATATTAGACTATTTTATGATTGCACATGGTAAAGAATGTGATTAAAGGCTCTTTTCCTATTTCAAAAGTTTTAGTTTTCGGGGGTAATAGCTAAGTCCGTGGAAAAAGATGACGATATTAGACTATTTTATGATTGCATATGGTAAAGAATGTGATTAAAGGCTCTTTTCCTATTTCAAAAGTTTTAGTTTTCGGGGGTAATAGCTACGTCCGTGGAAAAAATGAAGATATTAGACTATTTTATGATTGCACATGGTAAAGAATGTGATTAAAGGCTCTTTTCCTATTTCAAATGTTTTAGTTTTCGGGGGTAATAGCTAAGTCCGTGGAAAAAAAAAGATATTAGACTATTTTATGATTGCACATGGTTAAGAATATGATTAAAGGCTCTTTTCCTATTTCAAAAGTTTTAGTTTTCGAGGGTAATAGCTACGTCTGTGGAAAAAATGAAGATATTAGACTATTTTATGATTGCACATGGTAAAGAATTTGATTAAAGGCTCTTTTCCTATTTCAAAAGTTTTAGTTTTCGGGGGTAATAGCTACGTCCGTGGAAAAAATGAAGATATTAGACTTTTTTATTATTGCACATGGTAAAGAATGTGATTAAAGGCTCTTTTCCCATTTCAAAAGTTTTAGTTTTCGAGGGTAATAGCTAAGTCCGTGGAAAAAGCTGACGATATTAGACTATTTTATGATTGCACATGGTAAAGAATTTCATTAAAGGCTCTTTTCCTATTTCAAAAGTTTTAGTTTTCGAGGGTAATAGCTTCGTCCGTGGAAAAAATGAAGATATTAGACTATTTTATGATTACACATGGTAAATAATGTGATTAAAGGCTCTATTCCTATTTCAAAAGTTTTAGTTCTCGGGTGTAATAGCTAAGTCCGTGGAAAAAGATGACGATTTTAGACTATTTTATGATTGCACATGGTAAAGAATGTGATTAAAGGCTCTTTTCCTATTTCAAAAGTTTTAGTTTTTGGGGGTAATAGCTTCGTCCGTGGAAAAAGATGACGATATTAGACTATTTTATGATTGCACATGGTAGAGAATGTGATTAAAGGCTCTTTTCCTATTTCAAAAGTTTTAGTTTTGGGGGATAATAGCTACGTCTATGGAATAAATGAAGATATTAGACTATTTTATGATTGCGCATGGTAAAGAATCTGATTAAAGGCTCTTTTCCTATTTCAAAAGTTATAGTTTTCGAGGGTAATAGATTCGTCCGTGGAAGAAATAAAGATATTAGACTATTTTATGATTGCAAATGGTAAAGAATGTGATTAAAGGCTCTTTTCCTATGTCAAAAGTTTTAGTTTTTGGGGGTAATAGCTTCGTTAGTGGAAAAAATGAAGATATTAAACTATATCATGATTACACATGGTAAAGAATGTGATTAAAGGCACTTTTCCTATTTCAAAAGTTTTAGTTTTCGGGGGTAATAGCTACTTATGTTGAAAAAATGAAGATGTTAGACTATTTTATGATTGCACATGATAAAGAATTTGATTAAAGGCTCTTTTTCTATTTAAAAAGTTTTAGTTTTCGTGGGTAATAGCTATGTCTGTGGAAAAAATGAAGATATTAGACTATTTTATGATTGCACATGGTAAAGAATGTGATTAAAGGCTGTTTGCCTATATCAAAAGTTTTAGTTTTCGAGGGTAATAGCTATGTCTGTGGAAAAAATGAAGATATTAGACTATTTTATGATTGCACATGGTAAAGGATGTGATTAAAGGCTCTTCTCCTATTTCAAAAGTTTTTGTTTTCGGGGGTAAGAGTTTTAGTCCGTGGAAAAATGAAGATATTAGACTTTTTATGATTGCACATGGTAAAGAATGTGATTAAAGGCTCTTTTCCTATTTCAAAAGTTTTAGTTTTCGGGGGTAATAGCTAAGTCCGTGGAAAAAATTAAGATATTAGACTATTTTATGATTGCACATGGTAAAGAATGTGATGAAAGGCTCTTTTCCTATTTCAAAAGTTTTAGTTTTCGGGGGTAATAGCTAAGTCCGTGGAAAAAGATGACGATATTAGACTATTTTATGATTGCATATGGTAAAGAATGTGATTAAAGGCTCTTTTCCTATTTCAAAAGTTTTAGTTTTCGGGGGTAATAGCTACGTCCATGGAAAAAATGAAGATATTAGACTATTTTATGATTGCACATGGTAAAGAATGTGATTAAAGGCTCTTTTCCTATTTCAAAAGTTTTAGTTTTCGGGGGTAATAGCTAAGTCCGTGGAAAAAATAAGATATTACACTATTTTATGATCGCACATGGTAAAGAATGTGATTAAAGGCTCTTTTCCTATTTCAAAAGTTTTAGGTTTCGAGGGTAATAGCTATGTCTCTGGAAAAAATGAAGATATTAGACTATTTTATGATTGCACATGGTTAAGAATGTGATTAAAGGCTCTTTTCCTATTTCAAAAGTTTTAGTTTTCGAGGGTAATAGCTACGTCTGTGGAAAAAATGAAGATATTAGACTATTTTATGATTGCACATGGTAAAGAATTTGATTAAAGGCTCTTTTCCTATTTCAAAAGTTTTAGTTTTCGGGGGTAATAGCTAAGTCCGTGGAAAAAATGAAGATATTAGACTATTTTATTATTGCACATGGTAAAGAATGTGATTAAAGGCTCTTTTCCCATTTCAAAAGTTTTAGTTTTCGGGGGTAATAGCTAAGTCCGTGGAAAAAGATGACAATGTTAGACTATTTTATGATTGCACATGGCAAAGAATGTGATTAAAGGCTCTTTTCCTATGTCAACAGTTTTAGTTTTCGAGGGTAATAGCTTCTTCCGTGGAAAAAAAGAAGATATTAAACTATTTCATGATTACACATGGTAAAGAATGTGATTAAAGGCTCTTTTCCTATTTCAAAAGTTTTAGTTTTCGGGGGTAATAGCTACGTCCGTTGAAAAAATGAAGATATCAGACTATTTTATTATTGCACATGGTAAAGAATGTGATTAATGGCTCTTTTCCTATTTCAAAAGTTTTAGTTTTCGAGGGTAATAGCTTCGTCCGTGGAAAAAATGAAGATATTAGACAATTTTATGATTGCACATGGTAAAGAATGTGATTAAAGGCTCTTTTCCTATGTCAAAAGTTTTAGTTTGGGAGGGTAATAGCTATGTCTGTGGAAAAAATGAATATATTAGACTATTTTATGATTGCACATGGTAAAGAATGTGATTAAAGCCTCTTTTCCTATGTCAAAAGTTTTAGTTTTCGGGGGTAATAGCCACTTATGTAGAAAAAATGAAGATATTAGACTATTTTATGATTACACATGGTAAAGAATGTGATTAAAGGCTCTTTTCCTATTTCAAAAGTTTTAGTTTTCGACGGTAATAGCTTCGTCCGTGGAAAAAATGAAGATATTAAACTATTTCATGATTGCACATGGTAAAGAATATGATTAAAGGCTCTTTTCCTATTTCAAAAGTTTCAGTTTTCGTGGGTAATAGCTGCGTATGTTGAAAAAATGAAGATATTAGATTATTTTATGATTGCACATGGTAAAGAATTTGATTAAAGCCTCTTTTCCTATTTAAAAAGTTTTAGTTTTTGGGGGTAAGAGCTATGTTGGTGGACAAAATGAAGATATTAGACTATTTTATGATTGCACATGGTAAAGAATATGATTAAAGGCTCTTTTCCTATTTCAAAAGTTTCAGTTTTCGTGGGTAATAGCTGCGTATGTTGAAAAAATGAAGATATTAGATTATTTTATTATTGCACATGGTAAAGAATGTGATTAAAGGCTCTTTTCCCATTTCAAAAGTTTTAGTTTTCGGGGGTAATAGCTAAGTCCGTGGAAAAAGATGACGATTTTAGACTATTTTATGATTGCATATGGTAAAGAATGTGATTAAAGGCTCTTTTCCTATTTCAAAAGTTTTAGTTTTCGGGGGTAATAGCTTCGTCCGTGGAAAAAGATGACGATATTAGATTATTTTATGATTGCACATGGTAAAGAATGTGATTAAAGGCTCTTTTCCTATTTCAAAAGTTTTAGTTTTGGGGGATAATAGCTACGTCTATGGAATAAATGAAGATATTAGACTATTTTATGATTGCGCATGGTAAAGAATCTGATTAAAGGCTCTTTTCCTATTTCAAAAGTTATAGTTTTCGAGGGTAATAGATTCGTCCGTGGAAGAAATGAAGATATTAGACTATTTTATGATTGCAAATGGTAAAGAATGTGATTAAAGGCTCTTTTCCTATGTCAAAAGTTGTAGTTTTTGGGGGTAATAGCTTCGTCTGTGGAAAAAATGAAGATATTAAACTATATCATGATTACACATGGTAAAGAATGTGATTAAAGACTCTTTTCCTATTTCAAAATTTTTAGTTTTCGGGGGTAAGAGCTATGTCTGTGGAAAAAAATGAAGATATTAGACTATTTTATAATTGCACATGGTAAAGAATGTGATTAAAGGCTCTTTTCCTATGTAAAAAGTTTTAGTTTTCGGGGGTAATAGCTACGTATGTGGAAAAAATGAAGATATTTGACTATCTTATGATTGCACATGGTAAAGAATTTGATTAAAGGCTCTTTTCCTATTTCAAAAGTTTTAGTTTTCGAGGGTAATAGCTTCTTCCGCGGAAAAAATGAACATATTAAACTATTTCATTATTGCACATGGTAAAGAATGTGATCAAAGGCACTTTTCCTATTTCAAAAGTTTTAGTTTTCGGGGGTAATAGCTACGTATGTTGAAAAAATGAAGATGTTAGACTATTTTATGATTGCACATGATAAAGAATTTGATTAAAGGCTCTTTTTCTATTTAAAAAGTTTTAGTTTTCGTGGGTAAGAGCTATGTCTGTGGAAAAAATGAAGATATTAGACTATTTTATGATTGCACATGGTAAAGAATGTGATTAAAGGCTGTTTGCCTATATCAAAAGTTTTAGTTTTCGAAGGTAATAGCTATGTCTGTGGAAAAAATGAAGATATTAGACTATTTTATGATTGCACATGGTAAAGAATGTGATTAAAGGCTCTTCTCCTATTTCAAAAGTTTTAGTTTTCGGGGGTAAGAGTTTTAGTCTGTGGAAAAATGAAGATATTAGACTTTTTATGATTGCACATGGTAAAGAATGTGATTAAAGGCTCTTTTCCTATTTCAAAAGTTTTAGTTGTCGGGGGTAATAGCTAAGTCCGTGGAAAAAATTTAGATATTAGACTATTTTATGATTGCACATGGTAAAGAATGTGATTAAAGGCTCTTTTCCTATTTCAAAAGTTTTAGTTTTCGGGATTAATAGCTAAGTCCGTGGAAAAAGATGACGATATTAGACTATTTTATGATTGCATATGCTAAAGAATGTGATTAAAGGCTCTTTTCCTATTTCAAAAGTTTTAGTTTTCGGGGGTAATAGCTACGTCCGTGGAAAAAATGAAAATATTAGACTATTTTATGATTGCACATGGTAAAGAATGTGATTAAAGGCTCTTTTCCTATTTCAAAAGTTTTAGTTTTCGGGGGTAATAGCTAAGTCCGTGGAAAAAATAAGATATTAGACTATTTTATGATCGCACATGGTAAAGAATGTGATTAAAGGCTCTTTTCCTATTTCAAAAGTTTTAGGTTTCGAGGGTAATAGCTATGTCTCTGGAAAAAATGAAGATATTAGACTATTTTATGATTGCACATGGTTAAGAATGTGATTAAAGGCTCTTTTCCTATTTCAAAAGTTTTAGTTTTCGAGGGTAATAGCTACGTCTGTGGAAAAAATGAAGATATTAGACTATTTTATGATTGCACATGGTAAAGAATTTGATTAAAGGCTCTTTTCCTATTTCAAAAGTTTTAGTTTTCGGGGGTAATAGCTAAGTCCGTGGAAAAAATGAAGATATTAGACTATTTTATTATTGCACATGGTAAAGAATGTGATTAAAGGCTCTTTTCCCATTTCAAAAGTTTTAGTTTTCGGGGGTAATAGCTAAGTCCGTGGAAAAAGATGACAATGTTAGACTATTTTATGATTGCACATGGCAAAGAATGTGATTAAAGGCTCTTTTCCTATGTCAACAGTTTTAGTTTTCGAGGGTAATAGCTTCTTCCGTGGAAAAAAAGAAGATATTAAACTATTTCATGATTACACATGGTAAAGAATGTGATTAAAGGCTCTTTTCCTATTTCAAAAGTTTTAGTTTTCGGGGGTAATAGCTACGTCCGTTGAAAAAATGAAGATATCAGACTATTTTATTATTGCACATGGTAAAGAATGTGATTAATGGCTCTTTTCCTATTTCAAAAGTTTTAGTTTTCGAGGGTAATAGCTTCGTCCGTGGAAAAAATGAAGATATTAGACAATTTTATGATTGCACATGGTAAAGAATGTGATTAAAGGCTCTTTTCCTATGTCAAAAGTTTTAGTTTGGGAGGGTAATAGCTATGTCTGTGGAAAAAATGAATATATTAGACTATTTTATGATTGCAAATGGTAAAGAATGTGATTAAAGCCTCTTTTCCTATGTCAAAAGTTTTAGTTTTCGGGGGTAATAGCTACTTATGTAGAAAAAATGAAGATATTAGACTATTTTATGATTACACATGGTAAAGAATGTGATTAAAGGCTCTTTTCCTATTTCAAAAGTTTTAGTTTTCGACGGTAATAGCTTCGTCCGTGGAAAAAAATGAAGATATTAAACTATTTCATGATTGCACATGGTAAAGAATATGATTAAAGGTTCTTTTCCTATTTCAAAAGTTTCAGTTTTCGGGGGTAATAGCTACGTATGTTGAAAAAGTGACGATATTAGACTATTTTATGATTGCACATGGTAAAGAATGTGATTAAAGACTCTTTTCCTATTTAAAAAGTTTTAGTTTTTGGGGGTAAGAGCTATGTTGGTGGACAAAATGAAGATATTAGACTATTTTATGATTGCACATGGTAAAGAATGTGATTAAAGGCTCTTTTCCTATGTCAAAAGTTTTAGTTTTCGAGGGTAATAGCTATGTCTGTGGAAAAAATGAAGATATTAGACTATTTTATGATTGCACATGGTAAAGAATGTGATTAAAGGCTCTTTTCCTATTTCAAAAGTTTTAGTTTTCGGGGGTAAGAGTTTTAGTCGGTGGAAAAAATGAAGATATTAGACTATTTTATGATTGCACATGGTAAAGAATGTGATTAAAGGCTCTTTTCCTATTTCAAAAGTTTTACTTTTCGGGGGTAATAGCTAAGTCCGTGGAAAAAATGAAGATAGTAGACTTTTTTATGATTGCACATGGTAAAGAATGTGATTAAAGGCTCTTTTCCTATGTCAAAAGTTTTAGTTTTCGGGGGTAATAGCTACGTATGTGGAAAAAATGAAGATATTAGACTATTATATGATTGCACATGGTAAACAATGTGATTAAAGCCTCTTTTGCTATTTCAAAAGTTTTAGTTTTCGAGGGTAATAGCTTCGTCCATGGAAAAAATGAAGATATTAAACTATTTCATGATTGCAAATGGTAAAGAATGTGATTAAAGGCTCTTTTCCTATTTCAAAAGTTTTAGTTTTCGGGGGTAATAGCTACGTATGTTGAAAAAATGAAGATGTTAGACTATTTTATGATTGCACATGGTAAAGAATTTGATTAAAGGCTCTTTTCCTATTTAAAAAGTTTATTTTTCGGGGTTAAGAGCTATGTCTGTGGAAAAAATGA
The DNA here is from genome assembly GCF_032884065.1 of Artemia franciscana. NCBI lineage: Eukaryota > Metazoa > Arthropoda > Branchiopoda > Anostraca > Artemiidae > Artemia > Artemia franciscana. Next base: position 15,691,614 of record NC_088879.1, on the reverse strand, counting down.
AGATATTAGACTATTTTATGATTGCACATGGTAAAGAATGTGATTAAAGGCTGTTTTTCTATGTCAAAAGTTTTAGTTTTGGAGGGTAATTGCTATGTCTGTGGAAAAAATGAAGATATTAGACTATTTTATGATTGCACATGGTAAACAATGTGATTAAAGGCTCTTTTCCTATTTCAAAAGTTTTATTTTTCGGGGGTAAGAGTTTTAGTCCGTGGAAAAAATGAAGATATAAGACTATTTTATGATTGCACATGGTAAAGAATGTGATTAAAGGCTCTTTTCCTATTTCAAAAGTTTTAGTTTTTGGGGGTAATAGCTAAGTCCGTTGAAAAAATTAAGATATTAGACTACTTTATGATTGCACATGGTAAAGAATGTGATTAAAGGCTCTTTTCCTATTTCAAAAGTTTTAGTTTTCGAGGGTAATAGCTATGTCTTTGGAAAAAATGAACATATTAGACTACTTTACGATTGCACATGGTAAAGAATATGATTAAAGGCTCTTTTGCTATTTCAAAAGTTTTAGTTCTTGGGGGTAAGAGCTATGTCTGTGGAAAAAATGAAGATATTACACTATTTTATGATTGCACATGGTAAAGAATATGATTAAAGGCTCTTTTCCTATTTCAAAAGTTTTAGTTTTCGGGGCTAATACCTACGTATGTTGAAAAAATGAAGATATTAGACTATTTTATGACTGCACATGGTAAAGAATTTATTAAAGGCTAATTTATTAAAGGGGGGGGGGTAAATGCCTGCCACCATTGAGGAAGGTAATTGAATGATCAAGAATTGATTTGGTATTGAATTGAAGAACTCAAGAATTGATTTGGGGATTAATTTGGAACTTTCAAAGAATACTTAAAGGGGAAGATCATCTCGCCGAAAGACAATAAATGCCCACTACTGCTAATGCTACTGTTACTGCTAAATTTACTACTGCTAATAAAACTGCTACTACAATTTCTATTGCAACTACTTGTGGGGATAGGAACATTGAGATTGACATTTCAAGATGTGCATGAGCATACAAGTCACCAAAAAGATATATTAGCAATGTCATAGCAATGGTTAATTGTATTAAGTTAAAACTTCCAGGACATGATGAGAGGGGTGTTCTACTGAATAAAAGGCAATAGTTTAATACTACTGTTGCTAGTAGTACTAACAGTATTCAATACTATCACAAGTAATATCGATACTACTACTTTGACTCAGTCTTTCATTCGTGTTTGTGGTGTGAAGACCATTTAGTCTGAAAGGATAAAACTAACTAGACTGGTTTGACTGGTTTCTATTCAATCTAGATATTGCAACAGAATATTGTTTATTTGAGTTACGATATAAATAAGCATAAAAATAATTGTCCCCATATAGCGAGTCAATTAGTAAACTGGAAATCAATGTGTTATTAGGTTCCAGTTTTCACGTTTTCAGGTGAAAACGACAATAAAATGTCGTTATAAACGGGTAAATAAGAAATTCCAGTTGAACTTAGATAAAAATAGAGCTTCTGATAGCACATGCCTCCATTCGCCGCCTTAAAAACTTGCAGGCGTTTTACTAATCCGTGTATTATCTCGCAGCACCCATATCACATCGACTTAGTCCAAAAAAGTTCCCAGGATTGAATGTGATAAAACTCATTTTTAAAATAGCGAAAAATAGAAAAATAGCGAATTTTCTTGGAAAAAGTGATTATTATCAATTTTGAATTGTTAGAAAGCAATATAAATCAATTGGTTGTTTCGTAGCAGACTAAGGACTGCGACGGATAGTGATTGAAGAAAAATATAAGTTTGAACTATCAAAAGATCATACGAACAGAATATACAAATTCTACCCATATGTCTTATTTATGGACTGGAGGGATATTAAAAGCAGCGGTTCGACAAGCTGCTGAATAATCATTACAGCAGCTTATGCTATTGGGAACTGCACAATAATTATTTTTATTCAGAGTAATATCTTTCACAGACTTTTCATAACTGTAGAGAAATAAAGAGGGCAGTCCTTTAGATATCATTTGCCTTTCCTACAGAATTTCATAGAATACAGGACCTTCCAGAAATCAGCTAAAGAGCTCTTCTCTATGGAAAATATTGATCTGTTTTCAATCGTACCTCTTCTCCTTGGAAAAATTCCTTCCACTTCCTTCAGAGGGTGGCTTTATTTGCATCTTGCTGAGCCCACACATATGGGGTCCCATTTTGGTCCAGATGATCTGTGCTTGGGATAATTTTGTTCAGGGATATACTTTAGCCTATATCTCGTTTTGACGAATCTTCAGAATATCATGAGGCTGTAATTCGTGCACGCAGAGGACCATATTCAGTGCGGGGGGGGGGGGGGGGTAGGTGGTTTCTCACTTCTTGAAATGTGTGTCCGACATTTAAAAACGTAATAAAGATGAATATAAGAAATTTTGATGCGTTTTTTAAAGTTTTTTTTTGTAAACTCCCCTCCCGGGGGGGGGGATGAGGATACAATTAAATAAAGTACAATTAAATAAAGCAATCATAAAGTAGGGATAATTTTGTTCAGGGATATACTTTAGCCTATATCTCGTTTTGACGAATCTTCAGAATATCATGAGGCTGTAATTCGTGCACGCAGAGGACCATATTCAGTGCGGGGGGGGGGGGGGTAGGTGGTTTCTCGCTTCTTGAAATGTGTGTCCGACATTTAAAAACGTAATAATGATGAATATAAGAAATTTTGATGCATTTCTTAAAGTTTTTTTTTGTAAACTCCCCTCCCGGGGGGGGGGATGAGGATACAAATATTTTTTAAACCCCTCCCAAGGAATGCTAGATACGATCCAGCGTAAGTGCATAATATTTTTTTGATTTCTGGTAGTTGTGGTAGTTCAAAAATCAAATCAAACTTCACTGCAATTTTCCACTCCAAGCACAGGCAAGCTTGTGTTTTCTATATATTTTAGGTGTCATTTTGGTGCATAGAAGCGAAGAGTGAAAATAAAACCTATAGGCTTAGAATTATTTCCTGTTGGGCGTCTGATTTTTAATATTCAACTCCAGGTATCATAATAAGACCGAGCCAATTGGAGAATCCAATTGGTCGAATTGAAAAAGAATCCAATTTTTTTTTTATTAGAAAGCCGCCTGTCCCAATGCTTTGAGATGGTTTTCATGTCTTAGACCGTGTAAGTCTTTCAATTACGTTCAATATAAAAGTTGAAACTTTCGTACTGGGACCGTTGATCTTTGGAATTCAATGATTTTTACCTGCTCTATTGAAAATTTTACGATTTGTATGTTCGATTAAGAAATAGCTTGTCGTACCAGGTCAACGATTTCAAGCAAGTAATAGTGGCGCTTTTCTGTTATAACACACTCGAGAAGTGAATTAAATTTCACACTAAGCAATTTCTTGCGAACGTCACGAATAGACTTAGGTGCGTCGTCTGTCAAAAATATTTTCTCAAATCCTCCAATATTTTTTGTTTTTCAGTTTCTTAGCGTTCGACAAAATTTCATTTCTGATTAACTTTGACGGCACTTCAAATTTCAAAAAATTCACATTTTCCCTGAAATTACCAACTTAGCTGAGTTCGGGGCTGGTAGATCAAGGCCCTCAGTAACAACTTTGGTACAGTGCTAATCCGTTTACTTTGTCATTCCCCCAGGAAAAGTTACTTACACCCTCATAACAGCCAGATTACGTAAGCACATAGAAGAACAAATGTTTTTGAAAATGTTGACCCTAAAAATTCTGAAAATTGTTGTAAGTTTTGGTCACGATTTGCCTATTTAGCACTTATCTTTTAGGCCTAGACACTCGAGGATTTACAAGTATGGGGTCGAAATAACTGAGACGCTTGGGATATGTATATATATATATATATATATATATATATATATATATATATATATATATATATATATACATATATATATTGGTTAATGCTAATGAAAAAAAAATATGATGAAAATAGAATACGTTATTAGCAAAATTGTGAAAACTAAATCTTGGAAATATGCTCCAAGAACGCAGTGCAACACTTTTGTTGCTTTTAGTAAGAGTAACGAGTCATGGTGTGTCGCAGTGTTTTGAGTAACGAGTCATTGACGCAGTGTTTTGGGCAACAGCCCCTTATCCTGTAACAACATAATTGTCGGTTCTTGACAAATCCCAAATCTTATTTCGAACATCCATGGTGAGACACTATATTCTATTATTAGCCAAAGCAAACTAACCTTTGTCCTCGAGAATCGCCTTAATAATGAACTAAAATGAACTTGGTCAAGAATCGCGTTAATAATACACTTTTTTTTGTCTTTGAGATGGTCAGCCGACGCCAAAGCTCCCAATTTGATAATCCAAAAATGACATTCACAATTTTGCTAATAAAGTATTCTGTTTTCATTATTTTATTGTCACCAAACTTCACTTCTCGAGTGTGTTTTATATACTAGACAAGTACCGTAATAGTTAAAGAAGGGGACGAGGCCAGACAATAAACCACTTGCAAGTTATATATTTTTAGGCTGTGGTAGATTTTTTTGTCTCTACGCAGAATCCTGTTATCAGTAACAATTCTCGGTTAAATTCCCCAGTTGAAATAGGCAGTGGCAATTCAGGAGTTGTTATTTATAGCAAGGCCCGTCACCAAAGAAGGGGAAAAGACGGAGGATAAACAAAAGACAGTAAAAGCAAAGCATAACAGTTTAAAACACAACAAACACTTTGATAAAAATTTATGTTCGGTACCAAGATCGAATTGCAATAATCGGAAAAAGACTTACTCTTAAAAACAAAATACTTGCTTATGTGAAAATATTTAAAAAAAAACGTTCTATCCGTTGTATTTCGTCCTATCTGGCCCTTATGATATCTTGATTTCTTTCTTTCTGTTAAAATGTGTTTTTCTCATTTCTCGCCCACGGAAATATTTGGGAATTTGAAGTGTGAGTATTGAAAATATTTTGGCCATATTCTGGATACCGATGTAATGCTCCATTGTATAGCAAGTTGCCGCAGTAGTTTAACATTAAAAAAAAGTGATAATTTTTTTAGTTTTTCCGTAATTTTATGAAATTATGCTACGTAATATAATGCATTTTGGATTACTGCAGTCGAAATGTTAGCTGGCAAAAATTAGGAAGACCAGTGGTACACGAAATGGGGGGTGGGAGGGTAAAATTTCTATTTAATCTAGGCAGGGGAATTTCGTAGTAAGTGTAGTGTAAAAAAACCAACTCCATGATTTTTTTTCCGGGGGTGGCTGCAAAAAAATATAGTGTTTCAAAAATGTGTTCTATATGCATTTTGCTACTTTCAAGTTGGACACTTTTTTGAGAATGTCAAACCCGTTTACCCCCTGACCAGAGCCTTATATATAGGCACAATTTAGACTTATATGACAACTAAATAGAATTTTGTTTTCTAGAAATCTTATTTGTGTAATTTCAGGGGATATTTGAAACTATGGTATTGAGAGGTGTAAATTTGTTTCCCATTTCGTTTCTTCAGCCTGTCGTATGAGTTTAAAGTTTTTAATTAAGGAAACATCCCCCTCGTCGGAAAGTGGTCCTTTTTATACTAGACCATTTTATGGGATAGACACGTAAGCTCTGATTTTTAAGGGACAATCAGCATTTCACAAACCTTTTCAGTCCCTGCTTTACCTACATAGTCTATCGACACCTCTTATCTGTAAAATTGATGTAATTTACACCATATGTGTGGTCTGTTCACGAATTTTGGGGATTACTGTTGTAAAGTAATATTTCATACTCTTCTAGTAGCAAATTACGAACCTTTTTCTAGGAGTTCTTAAAAAGAACGCAAATGCAGGCTACAAGCAATGGATCTCAATCAGTCCCTTGGATGCCACCAGTGGTGATGGCTCCTCTGAAAAACGAGAATACTTTAAACCAAAAGACCCTCCCCCCTCCCAACAGCTCTTCATCCTGTAGCTAAAAGCGGTTTCATATTTATTTTCTTTTTTTAGTCTAGTTTATCAATGATATTAATTTTAGATCTGACCAACTTAAATGTAATTGTACCTAGTTCTTACGTTCACTTTTTTTTTACCCTGGATATGTGTATTATGGCTTATTGTAAATTTTTATTGTTTGAATATAATAAAACACTTGATATTATACTACCTAAAATGGTATTTCAGCGTGTTGTAAGGAAAAATTTTAACTAATTAAGACGTTAACATATATCGCTCAAAATCTTTTTATATTTAGAAATACTTGTGCTTCAGTCATACCTTAATCCTTTTCAGGAATTCCTTTTGAAAAGCATATTGAGATGTAAATCCTAGTCTGCGTATGTCCAGTGCGGTAGACGTCTGACATTTATCGATTTACAGATAATACAGAATTTACAGATTTACAGATAATCGATTTGTAAAATCTCAGATAATTAAGATTGTGATATAAGTTCTTTTCCGAGATATAATTATGAAGGTTGATATGTCATAAAAAGAGATAGGGCTTGTAGAATGATTTTTAATAAGCCAGAGGGCGAGTTTGTGTAAGTTGATAGCAGTGAAGTATGTCTGAGAAGACGTCGTTAGTAAGACGTGAAATTTATTGACAGTTGTTTAGGTTTAGAAGCTATTTCTAAGTGCCGGCTTTTGATATAAAATGTAAATTCATGCGAACAAATAAACGCATTAAAGAAGTGAAATAGGATCATACGCAGCTCTCTTGGCCCCAAACGGTCGGGTGCTGCAGTTGTGGTAACAATAAAAGTGTTTTATTAAAGAGATTGCTAAGCGTACGAGTGTTTTCTTGTTTACACCAGTTGAGGGGCTGGCAACCAATCTCCCATTGCCAAAATAACTTACTTACAAACTTGAGCTGCATACAGGCCTGATTCTTAAGATGGGTATAAGAGAAATTGAGTAAAATTTTACGTGAAGGGTTTCTTGGTACCTTGGAAAGTAGGTTAGGAGAGGGAAACTTTCAGAAATGAATTTTAACTCTAAACTATGTCCAGGCAGGATTTTCAAGCTCCTATCTAGTTTTTCTCATTTCTAAGGCTTAGAAGATGGCATAGAAGACATACTTCAACTCTGGGGAATACATTTTTTACTCTGGGAAATGTGTTTTTTCCTGAATTTTGGTTTTAATAAAGTTTTCTGCAACTCAATATTTGAAAGCATAATTCCAATCCTTTGAGTAGGATTATAAGCCATAATGGGATTTCTTTTTTAATTTAAGAGTTACTTTTCCAATTCTTTAAAATCCTACAAATTAAGGATTTAGCAAAGATGTGGTGCTCAGTACTGTTTCAAGTTCATAAGAGGCTAGTGCATAAGAGGTTACTTCTCCCCTGTAGAGGGGAGAAGTGGACGTAAATATTTCAAACGACGTTCTCGGTACATAACTTAGCCTATGGATTTATTTCTGAAAGTATTGTTTACTGAACTCAACTAGTTTCCAAAATCTGGATTTTCCTAGTGGGGCTGACAATGGAGGAAGTACGGTTTCCTGCCACACATTTTTCGGGGGAGGTTGTTGGGGGAGATGAATAATACGATAATGGTTCATTTTAATTTGCCATTGTCAAACACGATTCATAAAGTTAATAGCTTTTGCGTTGATTCTCAACTATCAGTATACTATTATGTTTCCAGCGTTTAATATTGTAAATAAAACTTCTATATCTACTTAGCGTTAATTTCAAATTCTTTCTCTAGACAGGTCCCTCGGAGAGAAATCGAAGTTTTGTTCTAAAGAAAACAAACAAACAAAAAACAAAAAAAACATCAGATTTTGGATTGCCACCAAAAATCGGTACATTATATTCACATTAATCATTAATGAGTTGGAAATATGTCTGAGAGTAGCTATAAGGCGTTAAATATTAACTATACACCCAAAATTTGTCTCCGGTTTCCTTTGGAATGTCTAACTTAAAATATTATCGAAACTAATTTCAGTTTTAGTATACCAGAAAAACATATTCTTCATCGTATAAAACCTGAAGTCCTGTCCCTCCAAATAGCCAGTGTTTTTTTTTCTCCTTTGTCCTCACTATTAAATAACTTACGAGTGCCGTCAATGAAGTAATTATGTCGTGAAATCTTGTCCATAATCGAGCCTTAGACCTGCTGCTGGATTTAAAATTGAGTAATTGGAGGGATATATAGGATTTTGATAAATACTTTGTAAATAGAATTTTATGTTTTAATGGAAGGTGATTGGATGGTAATAAAAGTGATTTAATTGGTATGTGGCTCCCTTTTTGGATATTCGATATATTTTTTTCCTAAGCCATGCTGCTGACAGGGGTTACCAATTCACGGAAGGGGGGCAGAATGCTTTTTTTTATAAACAAAAACAAGTTTTGTTTTCCAAACATAAGGGAGAAATTACTTCTCCTTTCTACCGATTGGCGCTCTTTAACGCTCGTCTATTTTTAGTAACTAGAAGGTTTTAGATTACAGGGCAGTTTTATTCTAGGAGAGCAGAAAAAGGGGTTTGTCTTCTGTTATTGATAAAAGCTGTTTACAGAAATATTTACCTTACACATCTTAGAAACATGTCGTCATCATAAACTTCATTCATAGGGTATACAGTCTAATTTAGAAAAAAAAAATGGAAAAAATGGTCCTATAATGTTTTTAATCGATTCATTTTCTTACCAAGAGTGGATTAACTAATGATTTAATAATTTTGAACTAAAATCCAATATTTGTGGGTATCAAGTCATGGCTAATTGTAGAAAGAGCCAAGACAGATAGGCCAATTTTGTGGGAAATAATTCTCGCATTAATCCCCCTTATTAGGAATGTATAAAAAGGATGTTAGTTCATTTGTTAATATATATTTCTCTCTATTATCCGTCCATGCGTCATTCCTAGGGCAGTAGAACTAAGGTATCTCTACTAAGAACCCCTCTTAATAAAATAAGTCACTTTTGTTGCATTTAAGTCTACTAGTCTCAAAAAACTGCTGACGAATTTTAATCCTAATGCATAATATTTTTGTAACAACAAGCGTTTCAGTTCCAAATATCTAGAGTCAGCTTTTCTTTGAAATAAACTAACGTTTCGAAGTAACCAAATCTCTATTTACTTTTTCCTCTTAGAAATTCGACTTTGATCTGGCATTCTCACAATTTATGATGATACGCAAACGAATTTTTCTTTATACCGTATATTTTTTCATTACTCCGTATATTAAAGAGGCTTTTCCCTCCCCTAACTCCCCGCTCTTTACGCTAAATTTTGAATCTTTCTCTCAACTTTACTTCTTAAAACAGTAAAAACTTTAGCGTAAAAAGTGGGGTGTTTTGGGGAGGGAAATCCCATTTAATATAGGGAGTAATTTCTGTTCGTTTTGAGGTTTAATGTCGCTCCTTACTTTCAGTTAAAAAACTTTTTTTTTCAGTTAATTTCCGACCGTTTTTTAATTAATATATTTTTTATTTCGGCTGTCCGCACATGAATAATTAAAACGAAATTTGTATATATTTTTTTTGGCTAAATGGCTTTTTCTTAGTTTTGATCGGAATATTTTGAGGAAAAGGGGGTGGGTGAGGAGGCCTAGCTGCCCTCCAATCTTTTGGCTACTTAAAAAGGGAACTAGAACTTTTAATTTTATGCGAACGTTTTTATTAGTAGAAAGTATACGTAAATTACGAATTAACTTACGTAACGAACTTCTATGTTTGCACATTTTTATTATGTATATGAGGGTTTTTGCCCCCTCATTAATACCTCGCTCTTTACACTAAAGCTTAAATTTTGTCCCAATTCTGTAAGAATGACCCCTGAATCACAAAGGCCGTAGAATAAACAGTTGAAATTACTAAAAATTAGCGTAAAGAACGAGGTATTTAGGAGGAGATGAGCCCCATATAAGTGTAATAATATCTGTTCCTATTAATTTTTAATGCTGCTCCTTACTTTAGTTGAAAAAACTTTTCCATATTTTTTTTTTTAAGTAGTGCTAGAATATCCTGCGCTCCCTTCATTGAAATTACCTTCTCTCATGACAAATTCCTCCATAGAAAAATCCTCCCACGTAATCACCTCCCCTCGACCCCCCTCCCAACCAAAACAAATCCCCCTGAAAACATCTGTACACTTCCCAATAACCATTACTGTATCTAAACACTGGTCAAATTTTGTAACTAGCAGCCTATTCCCTCTGGACAGTGAGGGAGTATGTCGGGTCAATGTTGGTATTACCGGAAGAATTGGTTGGGGTCATGAAACTATTGTTAATAGAAGCATTTTAACTTTTTGAACATCTTTTCTCACTTGAAAAACTACCGCAAACTCACCGTTTTGGAGTTATTCCGGCCCAAATATTCTTGTATTTATACATATAGAATTGCAATCATTTCCGTTTTTGTTGATCGGATATTTGAAATCACGAATCTGTAATAGTTTAGTAATTAATTTGGGCTATATATTTGCATATTAAGGGGTGGGGTGGGGGTAAAGCATAGCATATATTAAGTACGTAAACTAACCATTGCTGTATTTAATATATGCCATGCTCCACCCCCTTTCCTAATGTGCAAATATATAATAACTCCGTAAAGGTGAGTTTGTGGTAGTTTTGCAAGAGAGAAAAGATATTCAAAAAGTCAAAATGCTTTTATTAACAATAGTTTCATGACCCCAAACAATTGTTCCGGTAATACCAACATTGACCGTAAGTTGTCCCCAAAGACATCGTTATTAGGTTTTTTGACTATGCTGAACAAAATGACTATCTCAAAATTTTGATCCGTTGAGTTTGGAAAAAAATGAACCTGGGAGGGGGCCTAGGTGCCCTTAAATTTTTCGGTCACTTAAAAAGGGTACTAAAACTTTTAATTTTCGTTAGAATGAGCCCTCTCACGACATTCTAGCACCACTGCGTCGATACGATCACCCTTGAAAAAAAAACAAATAAACACGCAACCGTGATCGGTCTTCTGGCAAAAAATACGAAATTCCACATTTTTGTAGATAGGAGCTTGAAACTTCTACATTAGGATTCTCAGATACGCTGAATACGATGGTGTGATTTTCATTAAGATTCTAGGACTCTTAAGGAGTGTTTTTCCCTATTTTTGAAAACAAGGCAAATTTTCTCAGGCTCATAACTTTTGATGGGTAAGACTAAATTTGATTAAACTTATATATTTAAAATTATCATAAAAATCCAACTCTTTGATGTATCTATTAGTATCAAAATTTCATTTTTTTTAGAGTTTCGTTTACTATTGAGCCGGGTCGCTCCTTACTACGTAAAGTAAGAATTTTGTTGTTTTAGTATTTTCTTTTATTTTTATATTATCTAGGGCCAGATAAAGGGCGATTGGGTCCAATTTGGTCCCGTATTTGAAACGGCCCCGTATTACCATCAAAATGAAAGTAAAAATGATTTTGATATTTAAAGCAAATTGGTTTTTACGATATGGGATAAAGGTACTTACGTATTATACGAGGAATAATCCAGATATTACCTGGTTTTCATCCCAGTTATTTTGCAATGTATAGTGATAGAGGATAGTGTCTGACCATTGATAGCTATATTTTAATTTAATATTTAGTTGGTATTATGATTAGGTTAGAACAGGTTTGTTAAGGTTACGTATTTAATATATACTATGCTTTAACCCCAACCTCCCCTAACATTGAAATATATAGTCCAAATTTGTTTCTAAACTATTATATTTTTATCTTAATTAGATATATTTCATTAGCATTAACCAAATTTCACTTCTCGAGTGTTTCTCTATAATACATAAGGATCGCAATAAATTATAAGTTATTCAAATAATTGAAAATATATTTCTTTTAAGTTTATATTGTCTGAAAAAATCTATTAGTGTGTTCTTTTATTATATAATATAGACCTATGCTTCATAACATAGAAAGCTGATATCCCTCGAAGTTCATGTATTTCTTTTTAATGTAACCGAGATAGTCTTATATTAGATTAAAAAAGAAAACTAGTTTTTTTTAAATGAAAGTAAGGAGTAACATTAAAACTTAAAACAAACATTTTTTACAAAAAATATAAAAAAATATTTATACAAGATAGAATTGTAATCTATCTTGGAGGAACCATAGTGATCTTGTTGCAGCTAAAGTTGCTAGAGGTTTGGGAATTTTGCGTCGATTAAAGCATGTTTTACCCTTTCCAGTTCTTTTATTATTATGCCACACCATTGTTGCGCCTTATATTTCTTATGGTTGTGTCCTTTGGTCTAGTAATTTCTATGCAAATTTTAAAAGAGTGCAGATCCTACAAAATAAAACAGTACGTCTTCTTGGTAATTATGTAGAAAATGTGAATGATACCGCGTCATGTATTAAGAAATTACGAGTGCTTAACATTGGTCAGATTCGAGATTATCAAGCTGCTGTTTTTGCGTGTCGATGTTGCAATGATGTATGTCCTCCAGTTTTTACTAGTTTTTTTCGAGTAAATCGTTCACTCCATGGGTTTGAGACTAGAGAGGCAGATAATTTTATTGTTGAGTACCGAGACACCACACGTGCAGCTTTCGGAATTAGGTATTTAGCTCCGGCTATTTGGAATGATATCCCAGCTGGCATTAGGGAGGCGGAACATATTGGGTTGTTTATAGTAAATTTAAAAAACATTTATTGGAAGTGGGGAGATAATTCTTTTTTTTCTTTTTCTTCTTTTTTTAATTATTGTTAGCCTTTATTTATTTATATTCTGGTATTAAGGAGTAATTGAGTGAGAGTGTTTTGTCCTTCTTTAGTTTTTTTTTTTTTTAGTTTCTGTTTTTTTTTTTTTTTTTCTTATTAAATTAGGTTGAGAATCAGAGGATTGCAGCCGTCCAACATCAGGCTCTTTGAGCCTTCCCCAGGGCGGTTGTGTGTATTTATAGTTTTTGTAATTAGTAGTTAATAAAGAGAGTTCTTCTTCCTTAAAAAAAAAAAAAAAAAAAAAAAAATTACTCCGTATATGAAAAGGGCTTTTCCTCCTCAACGCCCCGCTCTTTACGCTAAAGTTTGACTCTTAAATCTACTTTTTAAAACAGTAAGAAACTTTAGCGTAAAGAGCGGGGCGTTGACGAGGAAAAGCCCTTTTCATATAAGGAGTAATTTCTGTTCGTTTTAAGTTTTAATGTTGCTCCTTACTTTCATTAAAAAAACTAGTTTTTTTTATTTAATTTCTGGACGTTTTTGAATTAATGCATGTTTTGATCTTGGCTCTCCGCACATAAATAATTAAAACGAAATTTGCATATTAATTAATTGCAATTAATCGGAAGATTGTGAGAAAAAAGGAGCAAGGGAGGTGGCCTAGTTGCCCTCCAGTTTTTCAACTACTTAAGAAGGCAACTAGAACTTTTAATTTTTTACAAAAATTTTCATTGGTAAAAAATATACTTAATTTGCGAATTAATTTACGTAACGAATTTCGATATTCGTATGTTTTTATTGCGTACATGAAGGGATTCTATCCTCGTCAATACCACGCTTTTTACACTACAGCTTAAATTTTGTCCCAATTCCTTGAGAATGACCTCTGAATCCCAAAGTCCGTAGAATAAATAGTTAAAATTACTAAAAATACTTTAGTGTAAAGATTGAGGTACAACGAGAACGTAAACCCCTCATATGCGTAATAATTTTGTTCATTTTAAGTTTTAATGCTGCTCCTTACTTTCAGCAGGAAAAAAATTTTCATATTTATTTTTTCATTGTTTTTTTTCAAATAATGCTAGAAAATCCTGGGCCCCCTTCATTTAAATTTTCTTCCCCCATGAGGAGTTCCTCCGTGGAAATATCTTCCCACGTAACCCCCCCCCCCTCAACTCTCCCTCCTAAACCCAAAAATTCCCCTGAAAACGTCTGCACACTTCCCAGTAACCATTACTATATGTAAACACAGGTCAAAGTTTACTGGGTCGATACGATCACCCCTGGGAAAAAACAAAAAACAAAAAAACAACAAGCAAACAAACAAATAAACACGCATCCGTGATCTGCCTTCTGGCAAAAACAGTAAATTCCACATTTTTGTATTTAGGAGCTTGAAACTTCTACAATAGTGTTCTCTCATACGCTGAATCTGATGGTGTGATTTTTGTTAATCTCAGAATTTTGATCCGGTGACTTTTTGGAAAAAAAAATGAGATTGGGAGGGCGCCTAAGTGCCCTCAAATTTTTTGGTCACTTAAAAAGGGCACTAGAACTTTTAATTTTCGTTATAATGAGCCCTCTCGCGACATTGTAGGACCACTCAGTCGATACGATCGCCCCTAGCGAAAAAAACAAACAAACAAAAAAACAAATAAACACGCATCCGTCATCGGTCTTCTGGCAAAAAATGTGAAATTCCACATTTTTGTAGATAGGAGCTTGAAACTTCTACATATAGGTCCTCTGATACGCTGAATCTGATGGTATGATCGTTAAGATTGTATGACTTTTAGAGGATGTTTCCCCCCATTTTCTAAAATGCGGCAAATTTTCTCAGGCTCTTAACTTTTGGTGGGTATAACTGATCTTGATGAAAATTATATATTTAAAATCAGCATTAAAATGTGATTCTATTGATGTAACTATTGACTGCTTACTACAGTTCGTTACCACGAACTGTTTGATATATTTTGCATTACCTACGTAAACTTCTATAGAGAGATATTTTATCTAATATATTGAGAGGGCCTCACCAAAATATCCAATCAGGCCCGGCACTTATTCAATTTGGTCCTGCCTGGGGCTATATCTGGCACTATACGGGGGGGGGGGGTATGTAATGCAGAATAAACTAAGGAATGTAATAATGCCACTTTATTTAATCAACATGTTTCCTTTAGAAGTGGTCAACCGCTAAAAACTTACTTAGACGCTTGCTAGTTTTGTGGCATTGTATTATTTTGCTTGCTTCGTCCCTATTAATAGTTGGTTCATAATGCCAAATAAAGCCCCCTCCCTTTCCGAAAAAAATAGCACATTTTTGTACGTAGCTTAGGATAAATATGACGGCGTTAGTTATTATTTTTTTTTTTTTTGGAAAGAGGATTGAATGGGGAATCGAATGGTGTTCCCCCCCCCCCCCAAATAATTTCGTTCCAATAACAAAGGTTCCTATAACGAAGCCGAACTGGTCAACCATAAAAAAAAGATGTTTTAAAGATTTCTATTAAATTAATCAAGATGAAGAAACAAAGTGGAATACAGCTGGTAGAAGAAAAAGACAAACTAAAATGACGTAGATATCCCGCCTGTACAAAACAAGGCTTCTTCAGTGCTAAGAACAAAGATAAAATCTAAAATAATCTATAAAACCTAAAATTAAATAGTATCTAAAAGCAAACTCATTTTTTTGGAGCGTGAGAAATCGATGAAGATACTGAATTTAGGGAACAGGTTTTCCAAGTTTGTTTTCTACCTGTCTCTGATACTGATTTCTCCCCGGAAACTAGATTTTGTGTCACTCTAGGTTTTCTGTAATATGAAACATTGAACGTAGAAAACCTATGAAATCTTTTTTTTGCCGCTGTTGATGCTAGGGGAAAATTCTTAGAAATTATTGCAGATAGAAAAATTCTGACTCTGCCGTTGGATCGGCCGTTTCGATGTATTCGGCGAAAAAACAAACAACTTTTTTCCTATTTTGGTAATCTGGATAGATATACACTTGATCGAGGACTTCACCTTTGAACCATCTAGAACAAGGAGTTGGATTAATGGGGATATCACGAAAATCTCTAGATTTCATCCAGGAAAGGTAAGGGCCTGAATGAAACCCTTAGGACTTTAACCTGTATGGTGCAAAAATACAAGAAATCTATAGGAATCTAGAATAAAGAACAATTTTATGAGGCCAATAATTATGGAAAAATGGCGATACTTGAATATTATTCAGAACACACTCAATAAGTAAAGTTAGGTTCTTTCGTGAAACAAACTACGATGCAGGTACATTTTAATTCAGTATTTTATATATAGAGCTGGTTAGGTTAGGTATTTGATATAATGCACTCCCCCTTACTAATGTGCTAATATATAGCTCAAACTTTTGATAAAGCTAACGAAATAAAACAAAATATGATGAAATAATAATACTTTATTATGAAAGTTGTAAAATTAGACTTTTTTTTAGTAGAATTAGGCAAATTGACTATTTTAAAACATGGCCTATTGTTACACTTCCAAAAATGTTCCTTTTTGTAAGAGTGTAAAGCCGTGGTGTATCCATTGACGCACTGTTTTGTTGTGGGCAACAACCCCTTATCCTTGAAAAACATAATTGCCTTCTTTTCAGTCTTTGGCGAATCCCAAATCTTCATTTCAAAATCCATGTTCAGACACTATCTTATATCACTATGCGTAGCAAACAAAATTGAGTTTTGTCTTTGTGGCTATGAAACCGGATTTTCTTGGCATAATTCTTGAGTGTGTTCTGAATTGAATTGAATCAATTGTACCAAATATTTAATTAAGATGTACCTGCATCGTAGTTTGTTTCATGAAAGAACCTAACTTCACTTATTGAGCGTGTTCTGAATAATACACAAGTACCAAAATAGCAAACATTACAGGGCGATGTAAACGGTTCGAGAGGTGCAGTTAAATATTTCAGCGCCTTAGAGCAATTAACTTATCTATACCCCTACCCTTTATAACGTAAGTTGTCTATCTTTTCTGAATTATGTCAAAATGGCACCCCAACAAAGGATGTGGGAAAAATTTATTCCCTAATTACGCCGTTGGGTTCGTCCTCAGCGCCGAGAAAATGGAAATGGGAAATTAAGACTAAAATATTCTAACTTAAACTAAAACCAAGAGAGTATTCACAGAAGAGGCGCCTTCTGAAAGATCAAATTTTAAAAAGGAACGAAAAAGAATGGAAAAAAAAAATATATTACAATGGTGATTTCAATTTTCAATTGGCTAAGTCAGCAGTCTTTTTTATTTAGCGTTGTCTTTTTTGGCTGTCATATAATTGTAAAGGATAAAAAAAATGCAATTCATTTTCCCTTCTCTGGGAAACTTATCCTAAATCAAATTGACTGTATTTTCTCGAGCGCCTGTTAATTGCGGAATGTAAGAGCTGTATTTTTTAATTTAGAAACCTTTCCAAGATTTTAGAACCGATCTAATATTCTTTGAAGTAAAATTGGCATTCTCAATTTTAACGTGGTGGGGTTAGGCCAAATATGCTGCGGCGACAGAGATTAAAAAGATCATGGCTCTAAATTTTTACTCGGATCATTACCCTCTAGTGTATCAT
The DNA here is from genome assembly GCF_032884065.1 of Artemia franciscana. Classification (NCBI taxonomy): domain Eukaryota; kingdom Metazoa; phylum Arthropoda; class Branchiopoda; order Anostraca; family Artemiidae; genus Artemia; species Artemia franciscana. The sequence goes on along the minus strand of NC_088879.1, from coordinate 15,674,398 downwards.
GTTAATAGACCAAACAGCTTGGGAAAAAGGGCGCTGCCCTGTTTTACTCCCAGCTTAATATCAAAAAGCATCGAAAACCTCTTACCAACTTGTATGATTCCACCCACGCAAATGTACACTATCAAACTAACAAATAAATGAGGGAGGCCCTTTCTTAGAATGGGATCTTTCAATCAATCTCTGTTGACACTGATGAGCGCCTTATGGAGGTCCGAAAATCCCAAATAATGACATGTTTTTCTCTTTCCATATTTATCTATTAATGCCTTTAAAATAATAACACTATCTGTCGTCCCACACCCTGTCCTGGAACCTCCTTGTTCCTCGTGTATTATGTTATTTTTATTTATCCAATAAGAAAGCCTGGTATCTAATATTTTCTCCAACACCTTACTTAAAGCAGGGATAAGCGCTATTAAACATTAATTTTCATGAGCCTTCGTGAAAATTCACGAAGAATTCGTGGAAAATTCACCCATACCCAAAGATCAGAGACGTATACAGGGGAGAAACTTCGGGTTCTGGCATTTTCCCAACCCACAATTAGAGTTTTTAACTGAAAGTAAGCAACGACATTAAAACTTAAAACGAACAGAAATTACTCCGTATATAAAATGGGTTGTCCCCTCCGCAATCCCTTGCTCTTTACGGTAAAGTTTTTAATTGTTTTAAAAAGTAGAATTGAGGCAAAGAGTCAAACTTTAGCGTAAAGAGCGAGGGATTGCGGAGGGGACAACCCATTTCATATACGGCGTAATTTCTGTTCGTTTTAAGTTTTAATGTCGCTGCTTACTTTCAGTTAAAACAAAACTAGTTTTTTTATTTAATTTCTGAACGTTTTGAATTAATGCATTTTTGATTTTGGCTCACCGTACATAAATTATTAAAATGAAATTTGCAGATTAATTCTTTTTTTGGCTAAATGGCCAAACTTAAAAATGCAACTAGAAGTTTTAATTTTTAACGAACGTTTTTATTAGTAAAAAATATACGTAACTTAAGAATTAACTTACGTAACAAACTTTTATGTTATTTTATTTTTATTATTTATATGAAGGGGTTTGTCCCCTCGTTAATACCTCGCTTTTTACACTGATCCCCCTGAAACCAATAACCATTACTGTATGAAATACTGGTCAAAGTTTTTAACTTGCAGCCCCTCCCCCGGGGATTGTGGGGGAGTAAATCGTCGCCAAAGACCTAATTATTATGTTGTTTGACTTTGTTGAACAACAAAACTTTGATCCGTTGACTTTGGGAAAAAATGAGCATGGGAGGACGCCTAGGTGCCCTCCTATTTTTTGGTCACTTAAAAAGGACACTAGAACTTTCAATTTCCGTTAGAATGAGCCCTCTTGCGATAATCTAGGACCAGTGGGTCGATACGATCATCCCTGGGGAAAAGAAAAAAAACAGGTAAAATTCTAGTTAATTGACTTCTTGCTATCTTGGAAAGGGTTTAGGTTAGGAAAATGAAGCTTTTAGGGATGGGTCTACAGGCTCAATTATGTCCCAGGAAGGTATTTTAAAGTACCCAGCTCCACTCCTTCTCCCTCTAGAGGGCCCTGAAATTTGCCTACATGACAGGTCTATGCCTATTGAAATTTTGACAAAACAACATTTTACATTAATATTCAGTTACTAGTTGTTTTTTTCGCTGCTGTTAGTTCTGAAAATGCAATTCCTGTTATTTGAATAGAATTTTGAGCAGAATCAATGTTTTTTTTTCAAAATTTAAGAAATATATTTGCATATCTTTAAAACCTTGTAAAATGGAATTGAGCAAAGTTATGAAGCTGAAAACAATTTTGTTGTACTTCAATTAAGCAGATGACCGATTTTGCAAGGTTTCACTTTTGTAACACACATATTTTAAAGGATATTAAAGGTCAAGCCCCTCTAGAGAGAGAAGGAGTGGAGGTAGTTGCTTCAAAATACCTTCTCGGGACATACTTTAGTCTGTAGATTCATCCCTGAAAGTATCATTTTCCTAATCTAACCCCTTTCTGAGATAGCAAGAAGTCAATTAACTAGAATTTTACAAAAAAAAAAAACAAATAAACATGCACCCGCGATCGGTCTACTGGCAAAAAAAAAAGTTCCACATTTTTGTAGATAAGAGCTTGAAACTTCTAAATTGCGTTTCTCAGATACGCTGAATGCGATGGTTTGATTTTCGTTAAAATTCTATGACAATTAGGGGGTGTTTCCGCCTATTTTCCAAAATAAGACAAATTTTCTGAGGCTCGTATCTTTTCATGGGTGACACTAAATTTGATGAAACTTATGTATTTAAAATCAGCATACCAATCCAATTCTTTTGATGTATCTATTAGTATCAAAATTAAGTTTCTTAGACTTTCGTTTACTGTCGAGCCGGGTTGCTCCTTACTGCAGTTCGTTACCACGAACTGTTTGATAAATGCTACAAAATAAAACAATCGAAAAAAAAAATAAAAGTAACAAAATAAAAAAAGGGATTCCAATTACCTGTCAATCCTTCTTAAGATCCCCTCCTAGGCAACTTGGGGAAAACCTGCCCTTCATTTGGTCCTTTGGGTGGATATAATGATAGCATGGTCTTTGGATAGAGATTTTGATGGTGGGAGGAAAAACTTTTGTAGCTGTAAAAAGAATTCAAATATCATAAATGGTAGTAAATCATCAAACTGGGCTCGTTTGAGAGTCAAAAACCTGGAAATTCCCCTCCACTTCCAATACCCAATCCCATCACCCATTCCATTATATGTCCATCATTCAGCATGGGAGGGACTGTGCCGTCCATGTAAAAATTCATAAGCAAAATACGCCCAGGTGCTTGAAAAAAAAAGAAAAAAAAAAGATATTTAAACTGAAATTATGGAGCAGCGTAAAACCTTAAAACGAACAGAAGCTAATCTTTACATGAACAGCGTTGTCCCCTACTCAATATCACGCTCTTTGCGCTTAAGTTTGGCGTTTTGTTCCAATTATTTAAGAATGACTCCTGAAACACGAGGACCATTTACTACGAATAATTCATGAAATAAACAAATTTTCTTATAAGTGAAAGTAAAGAGCCGCATTAAAACTCAAAATAAACCCAAATCGTTTCGTATAAGAGTTGGAGGAATAAATATTCGTACATGTGCATTAAACTGACAATCCACGGTATTTTATTTTATTTTTTTCTATAAAGTGCAAATTATGTTCTTGTCCTGAGAAAGCGAAGGCATGGGGGTTGTAAGTATTCATGTTATTATTTATACGAGGAGGGTTGCTCCTCCCCAACACCTCGCTCTTTACGCTAGAGTTTTTTTTAGTACTTAAAAAAAACTTCTTATTATTCTAATTAAAAGAACATAGTGTTTCAGAGTCATTCTTAAAGAATTAAATAAAAAAAAAAACAAGTTTTTGTAACGGAAAGTAAGGAGCGACATTAAAACTTAAAACGAACATAAATTACTCCGTATATGAAAGGGACTTTTCCTCCTCAACACCTCGCTCTTCACGCTAAAGTTTGACCCTTTCTCTTAACTCTACTTTTTAAAACAGGAAGAAACTTTACCGTAAAGAGCAAGGCGGCGTTGAGGAGGAAAAGCCCCTTTCATATACGGAGCAATTTCTGTTCGTTTTAAGTTTTAATGTCGCTCCTTACTTTCCGTTACAAAAACTTGTTTTTTTATTTAATTTCTGGACGTTTTTGAATTAATGCATGTTTTGATCTTGGCTCTCCGCAAATAAATAATTAAAACTAAATTTGCATATTAATTAATTGCAATTAATCGAAAGATTTTGAGAAAAAAGAAACGAAGGAGGAGGCCTAGTTGCCCTCCAAGTTTTTGATTATTTAAAAAAGCAACTAGAACTTTTAATATTTTACAAACGTTTTCATTGGTAAAAAATATACTTAACTTACGAATTAACTGACGTAACGAATTTCTATATTCGTATGTTTTTATTGCGTATATGAGGGGGTTCAACCCTCGTCGATACCTCGCTCTTTACACTAAACCTTAGATTGTGTCCCAATTCCTTAAGAATGACCTCTGAATCACAAAGGCCGTAGAATAAATAGTTGAAATTACTAAAAATACTATAGCGTAAAGAGTGAGGTATAACGAGGAGTTAAACCCCTCATATGCGTAATAATTTTTTTCGTTTTAAATTTTAATGCTGCTCCTTACTTTCAGTAGAAAAAACTTTTCATATTTATTTTTTCATTGTTTTTTCAAATAAAGCTAGAAAATCCTTCGCCCACTTCATTGAAATTCTCTTTTCCCATGATTAGTCTCTCCATGTAAATATCCTCCCACGTACCCCCCCCCCCCTAACCCTCTTCCCTAAACCAAAAAATCCCCCTGAAAACGTCTGTACACTTCCAAGTAACCATTACTGTATGTTAACACAGGTTTAAGTTTTCGGCTTGCAGCCCCTCCCACGGGGACTGCGGGGGAGTAAGTCGTCCCTAAAGACATATTTATTAGGTTTTTTGACTATGGTGAATAAAATGGCTATAGAATTTTGATCTGGTGACTTTGTGAAATAAATGAGCGTAGGAGGGGGCCTAGGTGCCCTCCAATTTTTTTAGTCACTTAAATAGGGCACTAGAACTTTTAATTTCCGTTAGAATGAGTCCTCTCGCAAGAATATAGGACCACTCGGTCGATACGATCACCCCTGGGAAAAAAAAAACAAAAACAAAAAAAACAAACAAATAAACACGCATCCGTGATCTGTCTTCTGGCAAAAAATGTCAAATTCCACATTTTTGTAGATAGGAGCTTGAAACTTCTACAATAAGGTTCTCTAATACGTTTAATTTGATGGTGGGATTTTCGTTCAGATTGTTTGACTTTTAGGGGGTGTTACCCCCTATTTTCTAAAATGAGGCAAATTTTCTCAGGCTTGTAACTTTTGATGGGTATAACTGATCTTGATGAAACTTGTATATTTAAAATCAGCATTAAAATGCAATTCTTTTTATGTAAATATTGGTATCAAAATTATTCCATTTTTTAATCCATTTAAACCATTTTTTAGAGTTTCGGTTACTATTGAGCCGGGTCGCTCCTTACTACGGTTCGTTAGCACGAACTGTTTGATTGGGATAGAATTCAAACTCTAGCGTAAAGACCAAAGTATAGAGGAGGAGCAACCATCCTCGTATATGAAATACTCTGTGTTCATTTTAAATTTTAATGTGAGTCCTTACTTTCAGTAAAAAAAATTAATTTTATTTCTGGTCGTTTTTTTTAGATAATGCCAGAAAATCTGGCCAAACCTCTATGGAAAAATCCCTCCTCCTGACTGATTTATTCTCTGGACCAGTTTTTCCACATTGTGGTACGCGTACTCCTTGGGGGTATGCAAAATTTTTTAAGGGGTAAACAACCAGCCATCAACAAAATAAAATAAAAAGGTCCTTTAACTCTAGGACTGGCAATTTTATTTATATTTTAGCTATAGTTTAATTAGTACCGGTAATTGAGAAGAGGTACCTAAAAAGTTTGTGGGTAAAAAGAGGTACAGTGTCTAAATAAAGCTTGAGAACCACTGCTTTAAACTATCCAATCCTGGTGAAAATTTACCCCAGACGTGTACTGTTAACATCTCCGTGCGTAAAATTGAAGAAAGCAAGACACAAGAAGAATATCGTATAGGAATTCCTGCAAATCTCACCAGTGTAAGAAATTACCTGAAAAATTCACCCCCTGAAAACTTCTGCCCACGACAAATTGTCCCCGTGGAAAACTCCACCTGTAGAAAATTCGCTCCACTCACCCGAAAAATGTATGCATACTTCCCAAAAGCAAATACTACATGTAAACAATGGACACATTTTGTAACTTTAAGACCTTTCCCCAGGGGCTGTGCGGGGGGTCGTCTCTCGATATTGTAGGACCACTGAGTCGATACGATCACCCAAATTCATATTCATACGATCACCCTAAAATTCATAGAATCTTAATGAAAATCACATCATCAGATTCAACATATCAGAGAACCCTACTGCTAAAGGGAGAGGAAAAATTAGGTATTTATAACTTAAGAGTGTGTGATTGGATCTTAATGAATTTTGATATTTAGAAGGACATCATGACTCAGAGCTCTTATTTTTAATCCTGACTGGCATTAAGCCTCTGATTTTCCTTTTAAATCAATCTATTGATTCTTAGAATTTTGCTAGAGCTCATACCATATGAGCTCTTGGCTCTTAACTCTTCTTGCCTTGTCACAAGTGCCATATGAGCTCTTAGTTTTTGTTTATAATAAAACTTTTGTTTCTGCTACTGGATTACTTTTAATTTAGTAAGAAGAAAGATATAAGCTTGAGAAAACTCATTTGTAACATTCTATCTTGGGTATTGGCTTGGATAACTTTCTACATTTTGGTAATTATACTAACAAAAGTAGCAGCAAATTGAAGCCTTTATTTTTGTATATTTAACTCTATTTTTGCTTGGCCATGTCCAATCTCAGATAGATTTCTTGATTAAAAAAATAGTTTTTCAATGTATTGACAACAGGCTTCTAATCTCAAACACAAATAGTTGAGATTGGTTGATATGTAAGACTAGACTAATTGGGAATAACCAACTACAATCTTGGAAAACTAAAATCATATACATACTGCACATATTTTAACAAATTCTATCATGAAGCAGTCTACATCTTAGATTGTATGTTAGAAAGTTTACAAGGATTTAACTGTTCAACTATTCAACTAATCTTTTGTTTAGGATTGAACAGTATTTTCGAAGATTAGACTAAAACTTTAAATGCACATCTTAGAATAAGCTCCAATATTGAATATCAATGAATATAAAACAGTCAGAATTTTTTAGGGGCTATTATATTCTGGATAGCCTAATCACATTCTCATGAACAAATTTCAAAATAGGATGATTACTATTACACTTTTGTCATGGAAAGGAAGTGTGGTCTTTGAAGTTAACTATCTAGTTCTTGGTGTTATAAGAAATTTTTCACCCAGATTGATGGAAATAAGGATTGATGGTATCCTAGACTTGGTAAATTAAATAAAGAAAAAGAAACAGTAATGGCGACAGACGACTGCAATTTTATAGGTATTACAACTATAGTTATAACCAATACAGTATTTAGTTGTACATGGCCTATACCTTTGCATGGTGTTTACATTATGGTAAATCAGCTAATCTAATAGATTTTGTTATCGTAAACCAAAGACAGTTAGGATCAATACAAGATACAAGGCCATATAGGAGTACTGTTATTGATGTTAAAAGTAAAGATCACTGTCTAGTAGGGTTTATGGCTAATTCACAGCTGAAATTAAGGAAAAATAATTACATTTCAGGAAGGTATGCTTTTAGTAAACTTCATGATGATAATTTGAGAGAAAATTTCCAAGAACAGTTGAATACCAAACTCGATAGTTTGAAGCTTGACAGTGTAGAAGATGGATGGAATAATTTTTGGGAAGTCATATGTAAAGTTGCTGATAAGGGTACTAGTTTTTTTTTAACTTCAGCTTATATTATGTGCTCAGTCCCATTGAAAGACAGTTTTTATCTTGCTTCAATTTTCTTGCCCAAATTGACCAAATTCTTGCCCTGATGGTTTAAAAGAAAAATGCTTTTGCCAGCTTTGCCTCTTACTTACACTTTAAGTCGTGGGTTTTTCATAATTTATCCATGTCTCTTAACTTTTATTTTAAGACCACCAGCTTGACTTTAATTCTAAAATCTAACTGTTTTAAATTCGCATAAGGATGGGTATTAGAGGTGAGAAAAAAAGAAATTACAACAAATAAATTCGTTTGTTATGGACTTTTGTCAATTAAATATAGAATTTTAACTTAATTCAGGAAGGTTTAGATTTTTTATTTTAAATTATGTTATGAAAGAGAGAAAAGAAGAAGAGGTTTTAAAGTAAAACAACGGAAAGAAACGCATCAATTAAATTGTATTTAAAACAAAATTACAATTTAAAATAACTTTTTTAACAAAATTGAATATTTTAATTTAATTTTATACAAAAAAAAATTATAACTGAAATCAAATTCAAAAACATTAATTATTTCTTGATTCCAGTATGAGGCACTAAAACTTTGAAAACAGAAGCCTTACTTTTAATTTAAAAGTTTGAAGGGCCATAGAAAAAAAATTATGTACTAATATCAATGGCATTGTTTTTATGGCACTTGGTATTAACCGAGTGACATATAGCAATCGCAAATCCTATTGGTCTGTCTGTCTGTCTGTCCTGGTTTTGCTACTTCAGGCACTTCCAAGCAAGATAGGAAAATGATTTTTGGCAGGCGTATCGGGGACCGGACCAGATTAAATTAGGAATATTTTTTTTCCCGATTTGATCATCTGGGGTGGGGGGGAGTGTGGGGCCGGTTAATTCGGAAAAAAATGGGGTTAATTCTGAAAAATTAAAAAAATGAGGTATTTTTAAATGACAAAGGAGTGATCGGATCTTAATGAAATTTGAAGTTTGGAAGGATATCGTGTCTCAGAGCTCTTATTTTAAATCCCGACTAAATCCGGTGACATGGGGGAGGAATTGAGGGGGGGGGGACCTAAAATCATGGAAAACGCTTAGAGTGGAGGGATCGGGATGAAACTTGGTGGATAGAATAAGCAAATGTCTTTGATACGTGATTGACGTAACCGTACTGGAGTCGCTCCCTTTGGTGGAGTTGGGGGGAGGTGTTCAGTGATTAGGCGAGTTTGGTGCTTCTGGACGTGCTAGGACAATGAAAATTGGTAGGCGTGTCAGGGACCCGCACAAATTGACTAGATAAAGTCGTTTTCCCAGATTTGACCATAAGGGGGGGGGCTAAAGGAAGAGGAATGATTAGAAAAAAATGAGGTATTTATAACTTACGAGTGGGTGATCGGATCTTAATGAATTTTGATATTTAGAAGGAAATCGTGACTCAGAGCTCTTATTTTAAATCCTGACCGGCATTAAACCTCTGATTTTCCTTTTAAATTAATCTATTGATTCTTAGAATTTTGTTAGAGCTAATACCATATGAGCTCTTGGCTCTTAGCTCTTTTGCCCTCGTCACAATTGCCATATGGCTCTTAGCTCTTGTTTTTTATGGCACTTGGTATTAACCAAGTTCAGAAAAAATGGAAAAACTAAAGTATTTTTAACTTACGAACGGGTGATGGGATCTTATTGAAATTTGATGTTTGGAAGGATATCTAGTCTCAGAGCTCTTATTTAAAACCCCACCAGTTCTGATCAAATCTTGAAAAACGCTTAGAGTGGAGGAATCGGGATCCAACTTGGTGGGAAAAATACGCAAAAGTCCTAAATACATCATTGACATAACCGGAACGGACCCGCTCTGTTTGGGAGATTTCGGGGGGGGGGAGGGTGAATTCTGAAAAATTGTAAAAATGAGGGATTTTTAACTTACAAAGAAGTGATCGGATTTTAATGAAATTTTATATTTAGAAGTACCTCGTAACTCAGATTTCTTACTTAAAATCCTGACCGGATCCACAGTCATTAATTGGTGGGGGGTGGGGGTGGAACTGGAAATCTTGGAAAATACTTAAAGCGGAGAGATCAGGATGAAACTTGTTGGGAAGAATAAAAACAAGTCCAAGATACGTGACTTACAAAACTGGAACGGATCCATTCTGGATCCGGTGACATATGGAGGAGTTGGCGGTGGGGGACCTAAAATCTTGGAAAACGCTTAGAGTGGAGGGATCGGGACGAAACTTGGTGGGAAAAATAAGCAGAAGTCCTAGATGCGTGATTGACATAACCAAAATTGATCCGCTTTATTTGGGGGAGTTGAGGAGTGGGTTAATTTTGAAAAATGAGAAAAAAATGAGGTACTTCTAACTTACGAAGGAGTGATCGTTAATGAAATTTCATATTTAGAAGGACATCGTAATTTAGATCTCTCATTTTAAATCCCGACGGGATCCAGCGTCATTTGGGGGGGGGGGTCGGAAAACACTAGAAAAAACTTTAAACGGAGAGATTAGGATGAAACTTGGCGGGAGGAATAAAAACATGTTCAAGATACGTGACTGACATAACCGGACTGGATTCACCCTTTTTGGTGGAGTTGGGGGTAGGGAGTAATCCGGAAAAATTAGAAAAAATGAGGTATTTGTAACTTACGAACGGGTGATCAGATCTTAATGAAATTGGATATTTAGAAGGTTCTTGTGCTTTAGAGCTCTTATTTTAAATCCCGACCAGATCCGGTGACATTGGGGGGAGTTGGATGGGAAAACCAGAATTCTTGGAAAACGTGAAAATTGAGGTATCTTTATCTTACGAATGGGTAATCGGATCTTAATGAAACTTGATATATAGACGGATTTTTTGTCTCAGATGCTCTATTTTCAATTCGGATCGGATCCGGGGACATAGGCGGTTGGAGGGAAAAAAAAGATATCTTAGAAAACGCTTAGAGTGGAGAGATCGGGATGAAACTTTTTGGGAGAATAAGGACAAGTTATAGATACGTGATTGATATAATTGGAACCGATCTGTTCACTTTGGAGGAACTGGGGGGGTGTTGATTTGGAAAAATTAAAAAAAACTGAAGAATTTTTAACTTAAGTACGGGTGACCGGATTTTAATGAATTTGATATTTAGAAGGAACTCATGTCTCAGAGCTTTTGTTTCAAATCTCGACCAGATATGTTGACATTGGGGGAGTTGGAAGGGGAAACCGGAAATCTTGGAAAACGCTTAAAGTAGATAAATCAGGATGACAACCCACTTGGGTAGACATTTGTGTATTCTACCCACTAGGTGGATAGAATACACAAATGTCGTAGACGCGTGATTGACATAACCGTACAGGATCCACTCTCTTTAGGGGAGCTAAGGGGTGGGGTTCAGTGCTTTTGCGAGTTCGGTGCTTATGGACGTGCTAGGACGATGGAAATTGGTAGGCGTGTCCAGGAGCTGCACAAATTGACTTAATAAAGTCCTTTCCCCCGATTAAACCATCTTGGGTGTTGAAGGGAGAGAAAAAAATAGAAAAAATGAGGTATTTATAACTTGCAAGTGGATGATCGGATCTTAATAAATTTTGAAAATTAGAAGGACCTCGTGACTCAGAGCTCTTATTTGAGCTCTACCATATGATGGTATATCATACCATATGAGCTCTTGGCTCGTTTGGCCTCGTCACAAGTGCCATATGAGCTCTTAGCTCTTGTTTGTAGTCGAGCTCACGAATTAATTAGTAAAATCGAGAATGCACCGAAAATCTAATTTTAATAGCTTTAAAATTTAATGTAGTATTTAGGTATCTGTTTACCTGCTGAAAACGGGTCTTGGAAAGTGGCTAACTAATATGGTCTATGCTATTAGCATCATAAACAGCGCAATAGTGCTAGAGCAATGCGGGCACAATGTATTACTTGTTTACTTATTTTATTTTTTATTTTTTTAGACCAGGGCGTTTCGTGTATAAGGAGTAATTTCAGAATCTTAGAAACGTGTTCAGTTGATTTGAAATTGAAAGACCTTTTTAACAGTCAAAAGTTATAGGAGGGCAACCATCCCCCCTTCCACGACAATCAATGCCCCAAAAATATCCAATAAAATCTCGAGATAGCCATTTTGTTCAGCTTTGTTGAAAGGTTCAGAAATTATGTCCTTTGGATGACATCTCCCCCCTACTGCTCTCAAAATCAGAGTTAGAAGTTTTTCCCCAGGGGCGCGTAAGTTTATAGAAAGGATGGTCGTATTAACTTCGGAGGGGGCTCGTTGGATTGGAAATCAGAAATTTTAGCTCCTTTTTTAAGAGTCAAAGTGATCGGAGGCCAACTAAAGCTTCCCCCCCCTCGCCATATTTTTTCCAAATGAATCCGATAGAAATTCCTAAATAGCCATTTGTTCAAAAAATTGTCCAAAGATCACATTGCAAGGCCTCTGGGGTTGACGCAATCCCTCGGAGTCTGGGGAAAAAATTAGATAATGACACACTGAAACAATCTTCTCGAGATTAAGGTAAATTTGCTATTTTCTGCCGCAGTATACTTAACACAGCTCAAGGCTCTTCAAAAAAAAAGAAAAGAAAAGAAAAGAAAAAAAGAAAGGATAGCGACACGGAGAAAACTTACAGTTCGTACCAGATGTTTCTGCAAGATTAATTAGATAAGAGAGGCCCCACCTGATGTTGGGCATAAAAATGGCATACAAAGAATTGTTAAGTTGTTCCAACATTATGCAATTACTTTGTCTTTCTTAAGTCCCTCTTTTCTGGAAGATCGACTCAAGAATAGTCACTGAGAAGATCTTCAATTTATTTATGAAGTTAGTTTATTATCTGATGTCCTATCTTGAACAGTTTAACTGACTTCGACCCTTTTATTTACTTTTCACTGAAGCGTTTTTTAATTTTTTTTTACTTCGCTGTTTTTTAGCTTTCTGTTTTCTAACTTTAAAATCGCGATTTTTACTGTTTTCTGACTGACTTGACAATGGGGAATCATGATAACTTCTACTTAATTTGTTTTATATTATTTCTTTTAGTGCGTCGTCAGTCACAAGACTTGAGGAGTCCTAGACTAGGTCAGTCGTTTTTTAATGGCGGATCTAATGCTAAGTGAACATCAGATCTTTACAATACGACTACTATACAGCAAAGGTAGGAACTATATTCAGGATGAGATAAGTCATTTTTTTCTACTAATCCAATCGCTAACATATTTGAAGTACCCTGAACAGTAAAAGTCAAATCTGAATGTTTGATTGAAATTTAAATATATATACGTATATATGAAACATGTATACATATGATAAAATAGGAAAACAATCTACTACTTGTCATTATGATTTGATAATATTCAGAATGCGAAGTTTTTGTTAATTTTTTTTTAAATCTGAATTGGTATAAGGATGAAAGTCTGGCTTTTAGATGCCGGATGAGAAACAAGAAGGGGATAACCACAGTCCAAGACACGGATTATAATATTATTGTGGTCCAAGACTCCAGAGAAGGTAAATGACCAACTAGATATAATAAACAGGATTTTCTTTTTTGGTTTCAAGCAAATCCTATTTCTAGCCCAAATGTAGCCAGATTAGGAATATTATAGCCCAAAAACCGCCCCGAAGATTTTAAGTGACTTGTCCCGCGAAATTGAAAATTTAATAGCCCAATCGATGGGAAATAGCCCAACCTGACAACAATGTCTAAACATATGGTGCTTTATCATACAACTTTATTTGATTCACTCGATTTTCATTTTGTCACAGAGTGCAGTTTAAGTATATCTCTTTTATATATATATATATATATATTTATATATATATATATGTATATATATATATATATATATATATATATATATATATATATATATATATATATATAAAACCCTGATTGAATGTTGGACCTGCGAGCCAATAGTTGACGAGAAGATAGTTTAATTAACAAAGTCAGAAAAGTTTTGTATAGGCTAGAACTATATCGTGACCATCGAGGGTTGAGGGAGGTGCATTCGATTGAAATCAACGTTGAAAAGCGCGACTGCCAAGATTTTTTTTTGTAGCTGAGCTCACGAATTAATTAATAAAATCGAAAATGTACCGAAAATTTAATTCTATGAACTTTAATATTTAATGTATTATCTGGGTCTTTGTTTATCTGCTCAAAATAGGCCTTGGAAATTGGCAAACCAATATGGTCTATGCTATTAGAATCATAAATGGCGCAATAGGGCTAGAGCAATGGGGGGCACAATGTATTACTTGTTTATTTATATATTTATTTTTTAGACTAGGGGGTTTAGTGTATTAGGAGTAGTTGCAGAAACTTTGAAACGTGTTCAGTCGATTCAAAATTGAAAGGCCTTTTTGATAGGCGAAAGTGATAGGAGAGCAACCAGCCCCCCTCCCTACCACGCCAATCAATGCCCCAAACACGTCCAACCAAAATTTTGAGATAGCCAATTTGTTCAGCTTTGTTGAAAGGTCCATCGATTTTATCTTTTTGGATGACACCCCCCCCCCTACAGCCCTCAAGATCAGAATTTTAATATTTCTCCCCGGGGGCACATGAGTTTATAGTATGTTAAAATAAAACTTCGTAAAATAAGACTTTGGGTCGTATTAACTTCGGAGGAGGCTCGCTGGATTGGAAATAAGACATTTTAGTTATTTTTTAAGAGTCAAAGTGATCGGAGACCATCTAACCCCTCCCCTCCTTGCCATATTTTTTCCAAATGAATCCGATAGAATTTTTGAAATAGCCATTTATTCAAAAAATTGTCCAAAGATCACATTGCAAGGCCTCAGGGGTTGACGCAACCCCTCATAGTCTGGGGGGAAAGGGTTGCAAGCTATACCCCAGGGGCATATAAGGTATTTATGGAAGGGATGGTCGTGTGAACCCTAAGTGGAGGCTCATTGAATTGCAAATTTATAGGTCTAGTTACCTTTTAAGATACAAAACTGGTGGAGGGCAACTAACCGGTTAATTATTTTGTTGAAACTACTAGGACATGCAACTCTTAATTAAACTCAGGACATGAAACTCTTAAGGCTACAGCTATGCTAATGCCACGACTAATGTTATTAGTGCTACTCCTACTACTGTTTTAGTGTTAGAATATTTTAAACTAAATGAAAAGGTGGTAGTTGCAATATGGTTGTGGAAAGGGTAGATCAGGAACGCCAGGGCGTTAAGTTGAAACTCTTAGGGCTACTGCTACTACTACAACCATTAGATGGACTAATAGAGTATAAAGTAAAAACTTTCGAGAAATTTTAGCTTGAATTAAAACTAAGTGAAAAGGCACAATTTAACTGTTGGTTTTCAAAGTGGTAAAGTGCATATTTCGACACGTACCATGACCAAGCCGTCCTTAGCGCTCGAAAGAGGAAAGAAAACCCAAAAATAAGTAAAGTGAAATGCCAGAAACAATAACCAAGTCAAAGCAGTGAAAAGATCATTCAGAAATTAGATCAAGCAAACAGTCTTTTGCTAGCGAATGATGCAGTCTGTCTAATGACCGGATTTAGTTTCTTATTAGTTATAGCAACCACGTCAATGTTGGGAGAGCGTGAAGTTAGAAAATAATTGTTGCTTCATGGTATTAGGAATAATTGTAGCTATTCCCTTTTTTCATGCAGACCTGCTGTACTTTACCCCCTCTCCCCTAATGTACAAAAACAAAGCCCAAACTATATAAGTCAAATGCATTCTGTCACCTGTCACTTGTTTTCTGGTTCTTGTTTCGTCACATTGATTCACTTCACAGGAACACAGGTTGAATTAAGAGAGCCGCATTGGGAGAATAGCTGGGAAATATGTAATTTAGGCTATATATCTCCAGATTAGAAGGGGACTTGGGGTAAAGTATAGTGGGTGTGTATGCAAAATGTGTTTGCTATAATTATACTTTATTCTGTTTTCTAAGTTCACTTCATGAGTGTGGTCTTTATAATTAACTTTTTGTGTGTGATCGCTGTAATTATCAAGTACCCAGATTTGTTCTAAGCCGGCGAGTTTGCATTGTTTTCAAATTGTATAATCTATTCCAGCAGAAAATAAGGAGTGACATTAAAACTTAAAAGGGACATAAATTATTGCTTATCGGACAAAAAGGGGACTACCTGTTACTCATCCCTCGATCTTTACGCTGAATTTTGAAGTTTTGTCCCAATTCTTTATAATCTACTCCTTAATCATAAAAGCTGCTGAATTGTAATAAGAAAATTTGAAAAAAAGAAAAATTTAGTGTCTGAAATAACTTTTATACTCAATATCTGACCTTTCTAATATCCTGCTGTAGAATCCCCATCTCAGGGTAAAATTCGTCTGCAAAATTCCTTTGAAAACTTTACTTTCCAAAATTCGTTCTGTGGAATATCCTTCCCCCCTTGCCAAAAACAAATTTCTAAGGACTTTGGGGTGTCTTATCATTCCCGGAGACATAGCTATTGGGTATTTCTATAATGCTGATATCAAATGGCTCTTCCAAATTTTTTATCAGATGATTTTTGGGGAAAAAGGTGCTTGGGCGGAGGCTAGTCTCCCGCCAATCTCTTTGGTCACTAAAAAAAAGGCCCTACAACTTCTGATGTTTGTTCGAACAAGCCTTATTCTGACGTTCCAGGACCATTGGCCTTATACGATCATCCTTGGGGAAAATTC
Organism: Artemia franciscana; assembly: GCF_032884065.1. Taxonomy (NCBI): domain Eukaryota; kingdom Metazoa; phylum Arthropoda; class Branchiopoda; order Anostraca; family Artemiidae; genus Artemia; species Artemia franciscana. The sequence goes on along the minus strand of NC_088879.1, from coordinate 15,658,268 downwards.
AAATTAGATCCGTAATTTTCTTTCTGGCAAACAACACAAAATATTCTTTGTAGATATGATCTAGAAACTTTGTTAAGAATGTCCTCTGACATACTTAATCTAATGGTGAAATGTTTATTAAGATCATTTGAACTTTTCTCATTTCTGAAAATAAGGCAAATTTTTCTCAGAGTTGTGGCCTATTTATGGGCAACAATAAAGTTAATAAATTTTTGGTTATTTGGATTCAGTTGTAGTTGTAGTTCGACTTAACTTTCATTTCGTTTAGTGGTTATTTCATTGTGCGGTCCGTCTTACTTTGGAATTTCCTCTTCTAAAAAGTCTGAGGAGTCCTCCGATTTTGTTTTTTCAAGGAACTTTATGAGCAATTTATACAAAAAATGGAATTTATAAAAAGATATATGAAAAAAAATATAATTATGTTATTAAAACTGAAATTTAGTTAGAACAAAGTATGAAAAACTGATGTATGAGCCTCAATCCATATTGATATTAAATAAAAAAAACAAGTTTTTTCAACTGAAAGTAAGGAGTGACATCAAAACTTAAAACGCACAGAAATTACTTCGTATATGAAAGAGGCTGCTTCCTCATCAACGCCCCGCTCTTTACGCTAAAGTTTGACTCTTTCTCTCAATTCTTCTTTCTAAAACAGTAAAAAACTTTAGCGTAAAGAGCGGGGCGTTGATGAGGAAGCAGCCTCTTTCATATACGAAGTAATTTCTGTGCGTTTTAAGTTTTGATGTCACTCCTTACTTTCAGTTGAAAAAACTTGTTTTTTTTATTTAATTTCTGAACGTTTTTGAATCAATGCATGTTTTGATTTTGGCTCTCCGCAGAGGAATGATCAAAACGAAATTTGCATTTTTTTTTTTTTGGCTCAATGTTTTTCTCATAATTTTGATCGAATGATTTTGAGAAAAAAAGAGCGGGGGACGAAGCCTAGTTGCCCCCCGATTTTTTGGTTAATTAAAAAGGCAACTAGAACTTTTAATTTTTTACGAATCTTTTTATTGGTAAAAGATTTACGTAACTTATAAATTAGCTTACGTAAAGAACTTTTGTATTCTCATGTTTTTATTACATATATGAGGGGATTCGCCCCATCGTCAGTACCTCGCTCTTTACACTAAAGCTTAAATTTTATCCCAATTCATTAAGAATGACCCCCTGAATCACAAAAGCCGTAGAATAAGTAGTTGAAATTACCGAAAATACTTTAGCGTAAAGAGCGAGGTATTAGAAGGAGGTGAGCCCCTCATATGGGTAATAATTTCTGTTTGTTTTAAGTTTCATTGCTGTTCCTTACTTCCAGCTGAAAAAGCTTTTTCACTTTTATTTTTTAATTGTTTTTTTTTTAATAATGCTAGTAAATCCTGCTCTCCCTTCATGGAAATTTTCTTCTCCCATTACAAATTCTCGAAGGAAAGTTCCCCCAGCATATCCCCCTCTTCTCAACCCCTCCCCAAAACCAAAAAAATCCTCCTGAAAACGCCTGTATACTTCCCAATAACCATTACTATATGTAAGCACAGGTCAAAGTTTGTAACTTGTTGCCCCTCCCACGGGGACTGTGGGGGAGTAAGTCGTCCCCAAAGACATAGTTATAAGGTTTTTCGACTACGCTGAATAAAATGGCTATCTCAGAATTTTGATCCGTAGACTTTGGGAAAATAATTAGCGTGGGAGGGGGCCTAGGTGCCCTCCAATTTTTTTGGTCACTTAAAAAGGGCACTAGAACTTTTCATTTCCGTTAGAATGAGCCCTCTTGCAACATTCTAGGACAACTGGGTCGATACGATCACCCCTGGGGAAAAAAAAAAAAAAAAAACAAAAAAACAAATAAACACGCATCCGTGATCTGCCTTCTGGCAAAAAATGCAAAATTCCACATTTTTGTAGATAGGAGCTCGAAACTTCTACAGTAGGGTTCTCTGATACGCTGAATCTGATGGTGTGATTTTCGTTAAGATTCTATGACTTTTAGGGGGCGTTTCCCCCTATTTTCTAAAATAACGCAAATTTTCTCAGGCTCGTAACTTTTGATGGGTAAGACTAAACTTGATGAAACTTATATATTTAAAACCAGCATTAAAATGCGATTCTTTTGATGTAGCTATTGGTATCAAAATTCCATTTTTTAGAGTTTTGGTTACTATTGAGCCGGGTCGCTCCTTACTACAGTTCGTTACCACGAACTGTTTGATATGAACTTGTTCATTATTAGTAGATGGTAATGTATAGACTAAGACTTTATTTTGTAGCTGGTGACGATCAGCTTCAAACCGAAAGATCCCTATTTCATTTTAGCTTGTAGGCGTCTCTAAATGTTTAGGTGTCCCAAATCAAAAACGCACTTTTTTGACAAATAGTGTATTCTCGGTGGTTTATCTATCTACAGGATTGGGTCCCTAATTTGACTATTATGGCCCGTGGACCCTTTAGAAAATAATAGGGCCCGTGGACATTTATAAATATATAGGGCCCGTGGACCCTTTTAAAGTAAGTTGAATAATTGAAACATTTCTTCTATTTTTATGCAGTCCTACTATGCATACAGGGGCGCATTCTTAGAAATCAGTCCTATCAATTCCGTACTTATCACATTTTAGAGTCTCTTGAACGTTTTTATTCCCGACAACTGACAGTGTAGCGATGTAGGACTGAAGTCCATGTGAAACTTCAGTCCATACTAGTTCATCGCTGGTAAATGTGAATGTGTGGACTAGGGACTATTTTTGGTAATATGAATGATCTGGTTAATCTCCTGACTATATTTTATTTTTTGGCAATTTCGTGTTTAAAATGCTAAAATTGGATTGAGTCCATTGGCCATTTGCGCTTTATTATTGAATTACCAAAGACATCAAGAATCTTAAACAATTATACCAAGGACATCAAAGTGAAAATATTTTTGGCCGCTTGTACTCATCTTAGGTGTATTCATTCCTGAAAACCGCAACATTTTCAGATTTTTCTCTTGTGGGGATGAAAATTATGATTGTTTCTCTTTTGGGGAGAATCACGTTTATGCGTGTTTTCCTAGATTGACCAATAAAAATAAATATCTATTCATCCCCATGACAACTACACCTTCAGAGAGAAGTTGTACCTATTTATGCTTTTTGGTGCTAAACAAAATTATTTAAGCAAAACTTTATTAAAACTCCGTCTCTGACTCCACAGCCCTATTTAAAAGCTTCGTTTAGCTAGATTTTATAATTCATAACCGGCTCTTTTGATATATATATATATATATATACTTTGTATATATATATATATATATATATATATATATATATATATATATATATATATATATATATATATATATATATATATATACTAGTATAGTGTATATATATACTCCTTTGATATATTTTCACTTTGATATAAATATATATATATATATATATATATATATATATATATATATATATATATACTAGTATAGTGTATATATATACTCCTTTGATATATTTTCACTTTGATATAAATATATATATATATATATATATATATATATATATATATATATATATATATATATATATATATATATATATATATTTCTGTGTACCGACTCTGACTCCATTCAGCAAAAATTTATTAAAACTCCGTCTCTGACTCCACAGCCCTGTTTTAAAGCTGTCTGTCTGTCGGTCCCGGTTTTGCTACTTTAGGCACTTTCAGGTAAGCTAGGACGATGAAATTTGGCAGGCGTATCAAGGACGGGACCAGCTTAAATTAGAAATAGTCGTTTTCCCAATTTGACCATCTGGGGGGAGTGTGGGGCTGGTTAATTCGGAAAAATAGAAAAATGAAGTATTGTTAACTTATGAATGGGTGATGGGATCTTATTGAAATTTGATGTTTGGAATGATATTGTGTCTCAGAGCTCTTATTTTAAATCCCGACCAGATCTGATGACATTGGGGGAGTTGGAGGGGGGGGAACCTAAAATCTTGGAAAACACTTAGAGTGGAGGGATCGGAATGAAACTTGATGGGAAAAATAAGCACAAGTCCCAGATACATGATTGACATAATTGGAATGGATCTGCTCTCTTTGGGTATTTGGGGGGGGGGGGGGGGGTAATTCTAAAAAATTAGAAAAAATGAGGTATTTTTAACTTACGAACGGGTGATCGGATCTCAATGAAATTTGATGTTTAGAAGGATATCGTGTCTTAGAGCTCTTATTTTAAATCCCGACCGGATCTGGTGACATTGGGGGGGGAGTTTGGAGGGGGAAACCTAAAACTTAGAAAACACTTAGACTGGAGGGATCGGGATGAAACTTGGTGGAAAAAATAAACACAATTGCTAGATACATGATTGACATAAACAGAACGGATCCGCTCTCTTTGGGATAGTGGGGGGGGGGGGTTATTTCTCAAAAATTAGAAAAAATGAGGTATTTTTAACTTACAAACAGGTGATCGGATCTCAATGAAGTTTGATTTTTAGAAGGATATCGTGGTTCAGAGCTATTATTTTAAACCCGACCGGATCTGGTGACATTGGGGGGGGGAGTTGGGAGGGGGAAACCTATAACTTGAAAAACACTCAGAGTGAAGGGATCGGGATGAAACTTGGTGGAAAAAATAATCAGGAGTCCTAGATACATGATTGACATAACCGGAATGGATCCGCTCTTTCGGGTAGTTGGGGGAGGGGTTAATTCTGAAAAATTCGAAAAAATGAGGTATTTTTAACTTACGAACGGGTTATCGGATCTCAATGAAATTTGATATTTAGAAGGATATCATGTCTCAAAGCTCTTATTTTAAATCCTGACTGGATGTGGTGACGTTGGGGGAAATTTGGGGTGGGGGAACCTAAAATCATGGAAAACGCTTAGATTGGAGGGATCGGGATGAAATCTGGTGGGAAAAATAAGCAGAAGTCTTACATACATGATTTACATAATTGGAACAGATCCGATCTATTGGGGGGGGGGGAGGAGTTAATTTTGGAAAAATAAGAAAAAATGACGTATTTTTAACTTACCAAGGAGTGATCGGATCTTCATGAAACTTCATATTTAGAAGGACCTCGTAACTCAGATCTCTTGTTTTAAATCTCAACCGGATCAAGCGTAATTGGTGGGGGGGCAGTTGGGGGGGGGGGACCGGAAATCTTAGAAAATACTAAAAGTGGTGAGATCAGGATGAAACTGGACGGGAAGAATAAAACCCTGTCTAACATGCGTGACTGACATAACCGGACCGGATCTGCTCTCTTTGGTGGAATTGGAGGGGGCGGTAATTTTGAAAATTGAGGTATTTGTAACTTACGAAAGGGTGACCAGATCTTAATGAAGTTTGATATTTAGAAAGATCTTGTGCTTTAAAGTTCTTATTTTAAATTCCGACCAGATCCTGTCACGTTGGGGGGATTCGGAGGGGGAAACCGGAATTCTTGGAAAACGTGAAAATTGGGGTATTTTTATCTTACGAATAGATGATCGGATCTTAATGAAATTTGATTTTTAAAAAGAATTCATGTCTCAGAGCTCTTATTTCAAATCCCGACAAGATCGTTTGACATTGGGGGAGGTGGAGGGGGGAATCTTGGAAAAACACTTAGAGTGTAGGAATAGGGATGAAGCTTGGTGGATAGAATAAACAAATGTCCTTGATACGTGATGACAGAATCGTACTGGATTCGCTCTCTTTTGGGGAAATGGGGGTTCTCTTTGGGGGAAAGTCGTTTTCCCAGATTCGACCATGTGGGGGGCTAAAGGGAGAGGAAATATTTGAAAAAATTAGGTAATTATAACTTACGAATGGGTGATCGGATCTTAATGAATTTTGATATTTAGAAGGACATCGTGACTCAGAGCTCTTATTTTAAATCCTGACCGGCATTAAGCCTCTAATTTTTCTTTTTAAATCAATCTATTCATTCATTGAATTTTGTTAGAGCTCATACCATATGATCTCTTGGCTCTTAGCTCGTCTCGCCTCGTCACAAGTGCCATTTGAGCTCTTAGCTCTTGTTGATTAGACTGTTTTTTTTTTCACTAACTTAACACCATAAAAGCAAGATTTGCAAAATAAAGGTAAAAAAAGACATAGGAAACTATGAAGGACCTTTTAAAGTATGTTTACATTGTTACTGAATGTTACTGAAATGTTTACATTGTTATCAATGTTTTTCACTGGCTTGTATTATTCTTGTTTCTCAATTCTTTACTTTTTTTGTTGTATTACTACCTTAGGTAAAATTATAGTTAACTGACTTCTTGCTATCTCAGAAAAGGTTTAGGTTAGGAAAATGAAACTTTCAGGGATGAATCCACAGACTAAATTATGTCCCGGGAAGGTATTTTGAAGCAACTACCTCCAACTCTTCTCCGTCTAGAGGGCCTTGACCTTTGATGACCTTTAAAATATGTGTGTTATAAAAGTGAAACCTTTCAAAATAGATCTTTTGTAAAACAAAATAAAGGTAAAACAAAATCATAGGAAACTATGAAGAACCTTTTAAAGTAATGGTGAAAGGGTAACCCTTTCACCATTACTTTGAGTAGGTCATCATGCTTTAGTTTTTTGTTTTTGTTTTAAAGTTGTTTTCTTTTACATTATCTTTGGATTTTTATCAGTAGTTTTTTGTTATAATGTTGGGTACTGAGGATGGTCAAGTGGAGGTTTTGACTGAAATGTTTACATTGTTATCAATGTTTTTCACTGGCTTGTATTATTCTTGTTTCTCAATTCTTTACTGTTTTTTTTTTTTGTTGTATTACTACTTTAGGTATTTTAAAGCAACTACCTCCACTCCTTCTCCCTCTAGAGGGCCCTGACCTTTGATGACATTTAAAAATATATGTGTTATAAAAGTGAAACCTTTCAAATAGATCTTTTGTAAAACAAAATAAAGGTAAAACAAAGGCATAGGAAACTATGAAGAACCTTTTAAAGTAATGAAACCTTTCAAATAGATCTTCTGCTTAATTGAAGTGCACCTAAATTGTTTTCTGCTTCATAACTTTAACTATTTATTCTACGGCCTTTGGGATTCAGAGGTCATTCTTAAGGAATTGGGACAAAATTTAAGCTGTAGTGTAAAGAGCGAGGTATTGACGAGGATAGAATCCCTTCATGTACGCAATAAAAACATACGAATATAGAAATTCGTTACGTAAGTTAATTCGCAAATTAAGTATATTTTTTACCAATGAAAATTTTTGTAAAAAATTAAAAGTTCTAGTTGCCTTCTTAAGTAGTTGAAAAACTGGAGGGCAACTAGGCCTCCTCCCTTACTCCTTTTTTCTCACAATCTTCCGATTAATTGCAATTAATTAATATGCAAATTTCGTTTTAATTATTTATGCGCGGAGAGCCAAGATCAAAACATGCATTAATTCAAAAACGTCCAGAAATTAAATAAAAAAAACTAGTTTTTTTTAATGAAAGTAAGGAGCAATATTAAAACTTAAAACGAACAGAAATTACTCCTTATATGAAAAGGGCTTTTCCTCGTCAACGCCCCGCTCTTTACGCTAAAGTTTCTTACTGTTTTAAAAAGTAGATTTAAGAGAAAGAGTCAAACTTTAGCGTAAAGAGCGGAGCGTTGAGGAGGAAAAGCCCTTTTCATATACGGACTATTTTTTTTTTTTTTTTTTTTTTTTTTAAGGAAGAAGAACTCTCTTTATTAACTACTAATTACAAAAACTATAAATACACACAACCGCCCTGGGGAAGGCTCAAAGAGCCTGATGTTGGACGGCTGCAAT